>NC_047105.1:100953825-101128825 GCF_902500255.1 Thalassophryne amazonica | reverse complement strand
GAGCCAACCTTGAACCTTCGTGCGCATGTGTGAATGTTTTCACGCCTGCCGATTGCAGCATTTGTGTGAGGTCGTGTGTAGTGCTCTCGTCGGATTTTCATTGCAAGGAAAAAGACGGAACGACTGGAGCAGCACTACTGCATCAAATTTTGCCAGAAACCGGGTGACAGCCAGGTCGAAACCACTGGGAAGATTCAGACGGCTTTCGATGATGATCCTATGGGCATCACACAGATTAAGGAGCAGTACAACCGGTTTAAAGACGGACGCACAATGGTGGGGAGCGAGTCACACTCCGGTCGGCCATCAACATGCTGAAATGACCAGATCATTTCCAAAGTGAACACTATGGTGATGCGGGACCGTTGTGTGACTATCCGAGAAATTGTGGAAGAGGTGGACATCAGCACTTTTTCGGCACATTCCACTGTGACAGAAGATTTGGCCATGAAAAGAGTGGCGGTGAAATTCATGCTGAAGCTGCTGACAGTAGAGCAAAAGCACCTTTGTGTTAAAGTCTCACAGGACATGCTGTGACATGCTGACCTCTTCCACAATTTCTCGGATAGTCACACGACTGAAAAGTCACTGAAAGCCATCTGAATCTTCCAAATTGTTTCCACCTGGCTGTCACCCAGTTTCTGGCGAGGCAATAGCGCTGCTCCAGTCGTTCCGTCTTTTTCCTTGCAATGAAAATCCACCGAGAGCACAACACACGGCCTCACACAAAGGCTGCTTGCCAGCAAATGACACAATCGACAGGCGTGAAAAAATTCACACATGCGCACGAAGGTTCAAGGTTGGCTCATGTAAGCACACGTGATTCAAATCCATCAGGTTTGTTGAAAAAAACAAAGGTCTGATACTTTTCTAACAGACATGTATATACACTCAACAAAAATATAAACGCAACACTTTTGGTTTTGCTCCCATTTTGTATGAGATGAACTCAAAGATCTAAAACTTTTTCCACATACACAATATCACCATTTCCCTCAAATATTGTTCACAAACCAGTCTAAATCTGTGATAGTGAGCACTTCTCCTTTGCTGAGATAATCCATCCCACCTCACAGGTGTGCCATACCAAGATGCTGATCAGACACCATGATTAGTGCACAGGTGTGCCTTAGACTGTCCACAATAAAAGGCCACTCTGAAAGGTGCAGTTTTGTTTCATGGGGGGGATACCAGTCAGTATCTGGTGTGACCACCATTTGCCTCATGCAGTGCAATACATCTCCTTTGCATCATTCGTGAAGAGAACACCTCTCCAACGTGCCAAACGCCAGCGAATGTGAGCATTTGCCCACTCAAGTCGGTTACGACGACGAACTGGAGTCAGGTCGAGACCCCGATGAGGACGACGAGCATGCAGATGAGCTTCCCTGAGACGGTTTCTGACAGTTTGTGCAGAAATTCTTTGGTTATGCAAACCGATTGTTTCAGCAGCTGTCCGAGTGGCTGGTCTCAGACGATCTTGGAGGTGAACATGCTGGATGTGGAGGTCCTGGGCTGGTGTGGTTACACGTGGTCTGCGGTTGTGAGGCTGGTTGGATGTACTGCCAAATTCTCTGAAACGCCTTTGGAGACGGCTTATGGTAGAGCAATGAACATTCAATACACGAGCAACAGCTCTGGTTGACATTCCTGCTGTCAGCATGCCAATTGCACGCTCCCTCAAATCTTGCAACATCTGTGGCATTGTGCTGTGTGATAAAACTGCACCTTTCAGAGTGGCCTTTTACTGTGGGCAGTCTAAGGCACACCTGTGCACTAATCATGGTGTCTAATCAGCATCTTGGTATGGCACACCTGTGAGGTGGGATGGATTATCTCAGCAAAGGAGAAGTGCTCACTATCACAGATTTAGACTGGTTTGTGAACAATATTTGAGGGAAATGGTGATATTGTGTATGTGGAAAAAGTTTTAGATCTTTGAGTTCATCTCATACAAAATGGGAGCAAAACCAAAAGTGTTGCGTTTATATTTTTGTTGAGTATATGTATGTGTGTGTATATATGTATGTGTGTGTGTGTATACAGTGGTGGGCACAGATAACCGATAAATTCCGGTGTTGTCTATGGGACATTTGCAGTTACTAAAGAGCTGAAATTGATTTTTAACACGATCGCTTTTGAAAGCATCAAAAGCGGTAAAAGACCTAAAGAATAACCAAGAATGTTTGACTATGCTGCCCCCTGCAGGAAACAGCACAGACAAATCCTGAGCACCCACGAAATCAACACTTTACTAACATAATCATTCTTCTTTCAACATTCTGCCCCTGCTGGAAGCTCTTGTTTATAACAGCGCTCCCACCACAGAGGCACACTGAGAGCAGCCATAAGATCAGCTGTCTATCAATTTCAACACTCCAGTCAGGCGGAGGTCTTGAAAAATAGTCATACTAACTTATGTTTTTTTTGAAAATACTGATAGAATAACTCCATTAATGTCAATTCTGTCATTTGTACAAAGTTAAAATATAACATATCTTTTAATGTTGAATAAGACACTAATTCTGAGGTTTTGGAACAAACACAGACCGCAAAGCATTCTGGGTAAAAGTGCTAAACAGTGATTGGTTCAGTAATCCATTATGTAAACCAACATGTTAATGTGACGTGTCGTGTGTTGGTTTAAAGATAAATGTGCTTTTGTAAAATATTCCATTTTTATTTGTAAAAACAGGCATTTTTACGGAGCCCTGGAAGTGTCATCGCAATTGCATGTTTTAAAATTTTTATGATGTAAAACATGCACTCAATATTAGTAAGTAAATTTATTTATATAGTGCCTTTCACAGACATAAGGCCATGTACACACGTTGTCGGGTATTTGTAAAACCGAATATATTACCCTTTCAGTTTGGGGAAAAAACTTCATCCACACTACGTCGTAAAAAAAAAAAATCATCCACATCGAACCGTATAAATGTGTTTTAATTAGTCTGCCAAACCTTTGGGTGGCGGTACTGATTAAAATTCTATCCAATCAGGAGCCTTATTCTCTTGTCGTCACTTCCACAAAAACTAAAAACATGGCGCCAACCTCGTTCATGTGGGCCGATAAAGAGTCGGAATTACTTCTAACCGTAGTTTTAGAATACAAAGTTAACAAATATATGCACAAAAAAAGCGCCTGGACAATGGACAATACCAACACTTTGAGAGCAGCCAGGTACCCAGACGTTTAATACTGCCATGAACACTCCTGGCCAGTAGATGGCAGTAGCTGCCTTGAAAAAATGTCAAACAATATTCCAGATAATCCGTGTCTGCTACATTTAAGATGCGTGGAATTTAACAAACGCAAATACACTAATGTCTATAAACCCAGAGAATATATTCACGAGAGTTTTAGGCACTAGAGTTTAATGCTGTTATCTGTGGACCCTGAACAGAGTGTCTGAAATGCATTTGTCCTGTCGTGAACGTCTGAGATTACCTTATGCTACCCATAATGCATTGCTGCCTGGCACAGCATGTGCTCACAAAACCTTAAAAATTAGCACATTACTTTAAAACGAAAACATATATCTGATATTTTCACTTTATAAACTTCAGACATGACAATTTTAAATAACTTGTCTAAAATGAGTGGTTAAAATTTGAACCATAAGTTAAACATGTATGCCTCTGGATGACTTGGTGACATTGCAATTATATTAGTATGGTGTTAAATGAAATGGCTTTTTTTTTTGGTCACCTGTTCTCCTTTGCTTACAGACGATAGAGTGGTTTCTGTTTGCAGAGGGTAGAACAACATGCTTATTAGGAAACCTTTAACAGGTAGGTCTTAACAGCTTTAACAGTTTTGAAAATGTTTTTCACTGTTCACCTTAGTTTAGTACATTATCAGACGGTAATTCATCGGAAGATAATTAGTCCGATGATGGTTTTTAAATTTATCTAAAAAGATAATCCTTTAATGAAAACATTTTCGATAATTATCTGTTATCGGAAGTGTGCCCACCACTGTGTGTATATGTATGTATGTGTGTGTATATAGATTGGTAAAACAGTTGCATTTTCATTCCTTCTGAATTACATAATGTATCTGTAAAGTTATGGGGTGCCCACGCGTTCGGTCCTCAAGATCTACCTTCCTGACACTTAGTTGTCTCCCTGCTCCAACACACCTGAATCCAATGAAAGACTTGTTAGCAGACTTTTAATGAGCCTTTCATTGGATTCAGGTGTGTTGGAGCAGGGAGACAGCTAAGAGTGTCAGGAAGGTAGATCTTAAGGACCGAACTTGTGCACCTCTAATTTGGGTTCAGATTCCCCGCATGCATTGAGACACAGTGACACGCAGCATTTTCGATGGTTGTGCAATGTTCACGACTAGTTCATGAAAGTGGCAGGAATTTTTGCATGCCAGAAATTTTGAACATTTCAAAATTTTCTTTGCGCACTGGCATGCAGCTGCGCACAGCTCACGCACAGTTGACAAGTTTACTCTTTGGCACGCAAGATTGCATGGCAGTGCGGGAATCACATTTGTGCAAGTATCAAGGTGCCATTATATTGGAACTTAATTTCCACTTTGTCAATCACTCTGTATGTTCTTGCGTGCGGTCCTGTCACTAAGTCTTGCCTAATTCCCCCGTCACAGATAGCCAGCATGGCGCAGAATGGCGTCAGAATGACGCCTTGGCTCACATCCGAAAAGTTTCAGGTTTCAGTTCCAAAATGCTCTGACAGCCATCTGCAGAAGTCCACAGGAGTTGGTCAAAATCGGCCAGCAGCCCGAGTGTGATGCACATGTTCAAAACCCTCAGGGCACCGTCGAGATGGGACACGTATCCGACGGCAGTCTGAGCACCATCTGACCACAATTTACATATTCTGAAGGTGGCGTAAACAGGATCCAAAATGATTTGAGCGCATATGAGGGAACCTCCAGATGGATCGGGCATGGCAAAGCCTGCCGGCATGACCTGCACATGCCACTTATTGACTTATAATGTCCACCTGCACTGCCCCCCCCCCCCCACAAGTGCAAAGGAACCGTTGATCGTTGATGTGTATGTGGCACGCAGCTATCCATGTGCAGGGGATGTGAACACAATGTGAACAAACCAAAGGCACCGTGTCCACTGTGGGTCAATGTGTCACACAGCGCTGCAGATCTGGACAGGCTGTTACATCCATAATAGACCTTACAGTACAGATAATATTCCTCCCCATGGGCGACGTAAATAATGAGAATATTGTCTCCATCACAACTGCATATAACATGGGCAGCTGTGCTTCGCCATGGTGCGCAGTAACACGTCATTGCATGTGTCAGGCTCGGTGCTGAACAGATCTCATGCTGTGATAAATAATCACTTCCAACTCTGGAGGAGATATAACATGGAACTGTTGTGCCAGCCCATTACAGAATTAATAAACACGAATCTCACCTCCAACAGTGGTCCAAGAGTGTTTCACAACATGGACATGGAGCCGAAACCCACAGCCTGTGGTTAAGATCCTCTCACCCAAAGTAAAAAAGAAATCCGATGTGATAATCCAAATATTGTTGTGTCCTGAGTTGTGTTGTGCTCCTCAAGTAGGAAAAAAAGAAAAAAATTAAAGTTTCCTGGAAAGGCTCCGTCTGACGCAGGGGACAGCATGGCCCACTGCCAGCAAACTTTCAGCAAAGCTGACCAGTGGCACCAAGCTTAGTGGGTCATGCAGCCTTATGCATACACACAGACACGCGGCTGAGTGATAATTGCAGTCCCACACATGCACAGAGCACGTGCGCACGTGAAGAACACAGCGCTCCAGTCCAGTGTTCGCCATCCAGACGTCAGCGCCTTTTATGGCAGTCTGACAGCAGTCTGTGTCATCTAGCTGTTGTCTTCATGTGCTTTGGGTGCCATCGTGCAGGTGTAGACAAGGTGATCTGGATGCATTCTGACATGGCTGACCACGCCTCTTTTCCTCCCGACTGTGTTGGATTATGGCAATATTTGCCATGTCAGGCATGGTTCATGCACATTCTTGCTATGTGGGATGGGGGCTTAAATTAGTGTCATTGCTCATTCTTTTAATTTTCCACAATCCTGCACTGATTTGTTGGCTTAACCGTTTAACAGAGCTATTCCACAGGGCCCCTTTCTATGACTGTCCATGATTCAAAAACGGGATGAAATGATTTAATCCACCTTGCCTCATAACAGACTGGCTTATAAAGTGCGGACCAGGCAACTGGCTATCTTATAAAGTGCGGACCAGGCAACTGGCTATCTTATAAAGTGCAGTGTAAATATTTACGCTGATCAAACAGGTTTCAAGACGTAGTCACTATGAATAATCCATTTAAAGAAGTTCGAACATTACTGAGATGGATTAACGATGGAGTTAATTTGACGCTTCAAAACGTGCCTCGATTTGCTATTTGGGATAAAACGGGACGGAACAGCGCTCTATGGTTAAGCCCCATACGTTCTTGGTTGTCTCTTACTGTTTACCATATTATAATGTGTAGCTCACCTCATTTGCCCTGGATTTTCTCTGCCTTTGATGTCCACAGCTGACCTTGAACTTCACGCTTCGGAGTGATTAAATTTTGTGCACAATTTGTTTTCTTTTTGATTATTTAATTAAACTTTTTTTTGTTTTTTTTGTTTGTTTGTTTGTTTTTGTTTAGATTTTTTTTTTTTTTTTTTTTTTTACCCTAATTCAGTGTGGTTGTCTGCCTCCCGGAGTTCAATTTTGTGCCACACCTTAACAAAAACACTGGTCATTATCAATCTAACACAAACGCACAACCACATGAACCAGCAGTATGGTGGCAAGGAAATGTTCTTAACTTGGTTAAATATGCGAGTAAACAATCAAACCCAGGAATGCAGAAACACATGATACTAGAAGGGTAGAAGCAGGAAGTTAAACTACATGAAATGATCACAGACACAATGTCAATGTAAAAGTGACCGAAATTATATATACAATGATGGAGAATTAGCCAGGTCATATATCGAATAACAGTCACACACAGACAGTAATTGCCTAAAGTCAAAATAATATAGAGAGACTGCCAGGGATGGAATATAATCAAGAATAACATGAGAAACCAGAACAATGCAGATATCCAACAAAAACAAAATGTGACCCATCACAGAACATATTAGCTGCACACAGCTAATTTGGAAGTCCACATGGAAAATGACTAGAAGAAGCTGTTTCGGTGCTTGTGCTGTAATTGCATTTGATATAAACTTCAATGTATGCCAGGTTCAGGGATCAAAAAGTTGGACTCTACATGCTGAGGCAGTTGGAGAAGGTCTTAGAAGTACAGGAGGAGGTCATGGAAGGATGCGCCAGGGACGGAGGATCAAAGGCGAGGGGGAAAGCAGCAAAGCTGGATGGTAGCAGGGAACTGTGGGCAAAAGAGACACAAACAATAACTTTATGGAAGCAAAGCAGGAGTAACTGGGCAACAAAACTAGAGCATAGGTCATCAGCAAGGAGACCAGGTTACTGCAGAAAGAAACTGTAGATTCTGGTGAGGGTGAACTGTAGAGACTGGGTTTTTATGCTGACAGGGTGATTAGTTGCAGGTGTTCCAACAGCCACAGGTGTACCCAATCAGCAATACTTCCCAGGCCCTGGCGAAGGGAGAGAGAGCAAGAGAGAGAAAGAGAGAGCACCATAGCAATATAACAATGTAAACAACTGTAAAACTAGGCTTTAACTTGAGGCTTTCGATTTCCTGTTTTTGTTGTTTTTTTTTTTGTTTGTTTGTTTGTTTTTTAGCTGACCTAGCCAATCACACTGGGAGCACAACAGGAACATTTTGGCAGTCTTGGTCAAACACGTTAACACATAGACAGGAGGTTAGTTCAACCAATCCTTCAGTTGAAGGACAAACCACTTGCCCACTTGAGCTGAGGTGTCCCATCAATACACAGCCGGCAACTACAATCCCACAATGTGTTTTTATCCATCTCCTTCTGTGTCTCTGTTCTACACATCCAACAACATATGTCGCAGACAAAAAGAGTTCATTTAAACAAACACTGCTCATTTGTTCGATGCAGTAAGCGGGGTCAAGAAGGTTGGCAGCAGATATTCTGCGTCCAATGGATCGCTGCACAGGAGTCAATTAGCGGGAGTCTGTGCAAATGAACACAACAAGAGTGTAATCAGCTCAGATCTCCCGCTAAGTCCTGCCGCCTGACTCATCTGTTAAAGCATGCTGGTAAATTAACTGCTTTGGACTTTAATGGGATGAATCGTAAGTGGTAGAAGTTGGAGTCTGTTAAGAAATGTGGTGCAGCTTTGCTCAAAGCAGTGGATTGAAGTCATCTAGATGTAGCTAAACTGCCCATTTATAACGACTGTTTTTTGTTTTTCTGTTATGATCTTCGCAGATGTCTTCCTCCTCAGATGGCACGTGCAAGCATTTTTAATTAGTTACCCTTCCATACCCACAACGGCTTCAAGACACGTCGCACTACCAACCCCCAAACTGCTAATCCAGAAAATCCATGTTGACAATCCTGTCAAGGCTGTCCTCTTTCCTTCGTGTTCATTTCCCTGTCCATTCTAGACGTGGAAATGCACTGGTGTCATATCAGGTCAAAGATAATTTCCATGCATGATTTAAGTGTTCCACAAGGACTCTGCTGTGATGTTTGGAAGATGAGAGATGATGAAAAGTGTGAAGTGGCATTTTCCCACACCGCACCATACCATATTTTTATACACACAGAACACTTCAACAGACACTCCGAAGGGCAATTTAAAATAATGTAACTGATTGAAGTGTTCGGAAGATCAATTTGCAGTACTGTCTCACATTCAGATTTTAAAGAGCTGCATATAGACTGATTTAAATGATTCACTGAACAAATTAGCACTCGTAGAGAATAACACATTTTCTTTTTTCTTCTTACCCAAGCACACCTCAACATACAAGGTCTGTCAATAAAGTATAGGTCCTTTTTAGTTTGTTCAAAAACTATATGGATTTCATTCATATGTTTTTACGTCAGACATGCTTGAACCCTCGTGCGCATGCGTGAGTTTTTTTTTTTTTTAATGAAAGACGTGCGGGCGGATTGCAGCATCGGCTCGCAGCCGCCGCGACGCTCCGCCACAGGAAAAACACCTCTGTTGGAAGCCTTAAGGACAAGTTGGAACATGTCCTGCCTGTTAAACAATTTCTCATATACTCACTCCACTGAAAGCCATCAAAAGCCGCCTGGATTTTACAAATGGTTATCAACACGGAGGTGTTTTTCCTGTGCCGCCGCACCGCGCCAGCTGCGTCCCACGTCCGCACGTCTTTCATTAAAAAAAAATCTCCTTTAACAGTGGAATATATATATATAAAATGCTGAAACCGACTTCTTCTGAAACTTCTCTGTTCTCTCACGACGTCCTGGATCAATAGAGCCTGAAATGTGGAGGTTTTCAGCTTGAAACAGGCTGACAACGGCGCCTGAGAGCGCTGAGCGACGTCTCGCTCCGGGGGAAGTCCTTAAAGCGACAGAATCACCTCAAAATCTCTCATCAGCCGTTAAAATTTTCACCGAAAACCAGCTTAATTTTTCGAACCGTGTCCACTTCGATGTGTCTCACAGGTTTAGAAAAAATTTTGATCAAACAAAGCGCCAGTCTCTCAGCAACTTCTCAGACAAAGGAATTCCGACGAGGGGCTGGACGACTCCTCCCACAAGGAGTGCTCACAGGCGAATGACGTCACCGACAGGCGTGGAAAAACTCACGCATGCGCACGAGGGTTCAAGCATGTCTGACATAAAAACATATGAATGAAATCCATATAGTTTTTGAAAAAAATAAAAAGGACCGTTACTTTGACAGCCCTCGTATTATTTGCTTGCAAAACAGGCCAGCTAGCATGCTAGCGACCTCACACTGCCACTCATCACATCTTAAATTAAGAGTTACATGAAGTGAATGTATTTTTATTGTACAGTGTTTACTTACATTTGATAGCAAATGTTAATGTTGTTTGTTTTTTTAAATGGTTACTAATACTTTGGTCTGGGAGTTTTTTTATTAGGTAAAACATCATAGCTGATATGGTAAGTTAGCATGGAGAGCACTCTAGTGAGTAGACTGCAAAATGAATAGCATTTGTACATCACCTTGCTAATCCATAGGTGTCAACCTGACTCTAGAAAGGGAAAAGAGGGTGCAGATTTCTTTGTAACCACCAATTCCACAAAGGGGTTCACATATTAACAGCACACAGGAAGAGCAGATGGCATGAGTTCATCAATTAAATCACCTAGTGGAGTTGGTGGTTACAAAGAAACCTGCACCCTCTTTGCCCTTTCTGGAGTCAGGTTGACACTTATGTCAGATGCACAAAGTGCTTTACAATGATGCCTCAGATTCATCCATTCACTTATACATAATGTCAACATGCTGGCTTCAATCCGTTTGCTGTTCTTTTGGTCATCATTATTAACCTTATTCAGGAAGTCAGAGTGGGCGGCTCCATTTTGTCAAGCAACTTCCAGTTTGCCACTGCGTCAATGATTAGCTACGTTGGGAACACAGTATGCTAGAAGTGTCCGAACATGAGCGGCATTAATTGTTCAGTTCGTGAGTGCCACAACCGGAAGAAGGGGAAACTATCGCTTTCAGAACAATGTACTGAACATGGAAAGGAGAGATCTGAGTGCTGTAGATGAGCATTTAATTTGTTTGTTCCCTCTTCCATTGAAAGACGAGGATCTCTGGTGATGGCTAAAGGCGCTGAATTTGAAAAATCCACCTAAACGTCCCTAGGTCTGTTCTTTTCATTTTATGGAGAAAAAACCCACACCGCTGGACCTTTACCCAGAGAAATGATTGGACTATAACGCTCCGTTGAAGAAGCCACAGCAGATGCTAGTGAGACAAACAAGTAAGCTGTGTTTGTAGCATTAGCTGCTATCTGATTTACTAATTTTCTGGCGTTTGGTACAACTAAGCACTGTATGAAATAACACCATACATATATTAACGTTACGTAATCTTGGCATTACAGTGGTACTACTTGAGTAGTATTTTAACTTGATTGTGCTTTAATACGAGCTTCAGCGGTGCTGTGCGGCGCGAAGCTCGTAATTCCTCATAGCCAAACTGTCCATGCCGAGTGACAACACAAAGTACTTAAAAATAGAGGGCCACTTTTTCATGCCATCTTCCACTCTGTTATGACCTTGGGGGTGAGCCAGAGTCATTCCCTTTGAGCTTTTCAAAATGGTTTTTGTTTCTACCCATGGAATGACTTCCATTGTTCTATACTGAACAATGGAATTTGTCCTAAGACAAAACGGAAATGCCTCTGTTGTAAAGGTTGCCGGGGCTGAATAAGGTGAATAGATGTCAGGGAGCGCAGAGATGTAGCTCAGAAAGCTATCAGACACAACACAGACTCAAACAATGGCATAGGAGTAATCAAAAGGCTTTACCTAGAAATCAGGCAGAGCTGTAGAGCACAAGGCAGTAAGCACAAGGAACTGGCAGTGACAAACATACAACACCAGGCTTAAATTCACAGTGGAAAATCAAGACATGATGAGAGACAGGTGTGGAGAATGTTCAGGAAGGAGGCATGGTCGGACAAGACGAAGATGAGGGAAGATAGGAGACAAGAGGGTCAGTGACAGATGGGGCGTGACTGACAGGAGCAGAGACAAGAATAATCTGTGTCAATAACACCAACCAAAACCAACAGTGATCAAAATACAATACCTAGAACAAAGATAAGCAAAATGAAAGGCCTAATAAAAATACCCCATGAAAGGAACAAATAATCAAAGCAGGAAAACAAAAGTAAGATCTGAAAAGAGGTCATAAAAAACTAAGACTGAACTCAACAAGTGACTAAAGTATAACAAACAGATAATCAAGGACTGGGCCCATACATAAGAACAATGATCGGGAAAGTGGACGCAGACATGGGACAAACGATGACATAGGCCTGGACAAGGGGCAGATCTTGACAATAGATTATTAGTAAAGAACAATTAATGGAAAGGTATATAACGGTGCATTATAAACGGTATCAACCTCCTTAAAGTTAGACTGGACAGCTTTCCTGGGTGAGGGGAAGACAGCGACAGAAATGTAATTTTAAAACCAAAAACAATGGATGTTTGAACCTGCTCTGTGTGCCAGCTGTGACATTAGAAATGAGCAAAACTTTCAAATAAATAAATATAATGATTGCCTTGTTCCTTCTATATTTCATTTCAGCGGTGTTCCATTCAGTGAGCAGTGCAATAAAAGTTGAATCGTTTTTAAAGGCCTGTAAATTGAATCTGTGGATGGACACAATGGGGAAAAGGAGAAGAAAGGCCACAGCCATCAGCAGGCTGTGAGATATTAGAAGGTCCTCTTATAGAAAAGCTCAGGGCTTCTGTCAATGTCAGCTGGAACAATGGAGCAAAAATCTGGAAAATTCACTGGTTATTTTATCATTTCATTCAGTGTGTATTCTGATTCCTTTCTGTCTATCACCAAAGAAAAATGCAACTATTGTTTACAAAAGATTGTCTGTCATAAGCCCACCTGCACCGAATGTGTCTTCAGTAAATGTGTGAAATCATGTTTTCAATATGTAGAATACTTCTCATTCCCATGCAGTAATGTTTAATTTGTGGGCTTCCTCATCAGCACCAGTGGGTGCTGTCCAGATGTTGGCAGCTTCAAAATTTGGACTAGATGTGGGCGGATCGATCCTAATATTGATAATATCGATACCAACGCTGGTATTGATATTGAACGATCCTCGTGTAAAAATGATTCTCAAGCTTTTTTCTCTCCTGCACGCACTGACTGCTGTGCATGCAGATTCATCAAAGTGTACGCTCTGTCTGTAAGAGTAGCGCTGCGCTGTCACTCAACACAGAGCAGCACGACCCTCCCCCCTCTGGTCTTTTCTTGTTGCCCGTCACGTGACTCAGCGGCACTAGCCAACAGCCATGCAAGTAGCCTCAGCCTGGCCCACCCACTCAGCGCGCTCCTTGAGTCAGCCCTCTACCTCAGGAGATTTTGTTTTAAGTTGTGTTAATTGATATTTTTTTAAACAAAAATGTGATTGTGATAATAAAGTATTTGTTGTCATGTACAATGTTTGGCGAAATTCTATCTAGGTCTTTTGGATCCTTTTGGATCTCTGAAGCTTAAATATGAAAAAGTATCGGTATCTATCTGCGATACTGGGCCTGTATTTAATTGGTATTGGATCAATACCAAAATTCCGGTATCGCCCACCTCTATTTGGACATAGGTTTCTCAAACAGTTTATTTGAGTGTTCACAAAATTTGGAACATTAAACTACTCTCTTAATCAGTTGTTTCTTTTAGCATTTCAAACATTATACAACTCTACAGCAGTTGGTTCTTGGAGTGTTTCAATCATTTTCACATTAAACTACCTCGCTTAAGCTATAGTTTCTTTGTGCTTACGACACTTTGAATCATTAAACTACTCTTATGTTTCAGCTATTTTGAAACAGTGAACAGCTTTTGAACGCTGTTTTATTTAGTGTTGTCATTAAAAGAAGGTATATCTTAAAAAGCAATTGCTCATTTGAATGTTTCATTTTGTAGAAGTTTCAAAATGTTTTGTGGAATTCTTTGACAGGGATTTAAAAAAAATAATAAACTCAAACATGCCTGTTTTTTCTGCCACTGTGTGTCTCAAACATCTAAGGCATATTAAAAAACATGCATGTTGGAACCATAACCTCATAGTAGTGAGAGGTTTTGTGTGCCTCTATAATAATAAAGGATTATTAACCAAGCGAGGGTCTGTACGGGGAAATATCAGATCAAGGTGTTAGTCCGGACCGAGCGTAGCGTAGGGCTGTGCGATAAACACAGATGTCGGATATCCCCATAAGACCGAGCAGCAAGGTTAATAATTTGTTTATTAATACTGCTGTTATATACATATAAACACGAAAACTTACAGTATCACCCGAATATGCTGTTGACGGTATTGAGCTTGTTTGCTTTCTTCACCTCCGTGAAGAATTTGCTAACAGATGGTCTGGACGTTAGCTGGTAAGCTTTAAATCTGTGCATTTTATCAATGCTGTTGAGATATTTATGGAGTACGTTCATGTCCACTTGCTTTTTCTAATTTTTAGCTTCCTGGTTTGTAAAGAAAATATGCGTTGTGGACCGATTGTCATGGAAACCGGTCCTAACATATCAGGCCAGTAATCAGCCAATCAAAGACCGCGTAGTGTCGAGCCATATAATAACCTTTATTCAACCAGGTAGAAAATCCATTGAGATGGAAATGCTCTTATACAAGGATGACTAGCCAATAAATGGTAGCAGCACACATCATAATGGACAGGATATATCAACATGAGACATTGGTGATAAATAAAAGACAATCATCTTGGTCATAATAACATTGCACACAGTGTAAGTCTCAAACAGATTTAGATTTAGAAACATAGGCGTTGTGGCAGAAGAATCCCCATTTGTGATCTTGCAAAATAGACTGGAAGCTGTTCAATAAGTCAGTCTAGATAGTTTCAGTTTGGGATTTGAGAACAATCCAATCAGAAGGGAGCTGAAAATGTAAAGGCATTCTTTCCGAGCTTCACTGCCGACACGAGGTACACGATAACATGTCATTTGAGCGCAGAGCATAACGGCTTTCAAATCTCTAAAGTAAACTGGATAAATAGGTCGGAATGAGACCCATAAGAGTTTTATAATCCGGATCATCCAATGTGTACACCCATTTCACCCATACACATGAGTGAAATGGGAACTCTGGAGGAGCCCACTGTCTGACAAATCTTCAGCGTAGACCTCCTGCGGAGCTTTTCTGGCATCCCCTTTGGAGATTGGGGTCACTGAAACGAATGGGCTATGTTCAAAGCTTCCATTGCTTGAAGCTGCAGTGGGGAGCTGTGGCTTGAAGATCTTAGCTGCCCTTGAACTTCATGATGGACACCGGTAAACAGAGAAGCCATCTGACTGAAGAAAGAGTCCTTCCAGGATATGTTATCTCAGAGGACCTCTGGAGGCAGTTGCAAGGTACTGATAAGCCTGGAGGGTGGCAGCCTCTGCTGTGAGGGTGGAAAAGCAATGGGTGAGGGTGGAAAAGCAATGGGTGTGGGAGAAGTTCAGAGTAACCATGGTGAAGGGACTTTCAGTCAGCACCAAGGTGCTTCTGGCAGACTGTGAGGTGTCTCAGGAGGGGAAAAGATTGAACATCCAAGCTGTCTACAGTAAGGATGGGACTCTGTTGACCTTAACTGAGGAGGTAATTGGGCGCTCGAAGGAACACTTTGTGGAATCTCCTGCATTCAGACTGAAGTGCCCTCTATAGTAGGGGCAGAGCTGGAAATTGAAAGATCATCAATTTCCCTGGTGGAAGTCACTGAGGTAGTCAAACTCCGCAGTGGCAAAGCCCCGGGAGTTGAGATCCATCCAGAAATGCTGAAGGCTCTAAGTGTGGAGGGACTGTCTTGAATGAGACATCTTGTTAGGGTTGTTGTCTGTGCCTGTTTGCCCCTCCCTTTGTGTTTTCTCTGTGCAGAGCTGGTGGGTGGTGACGGTGGGCGTAGCTGAGTTCTGTGGCTAATGGGCACACCTGATGTCTCTCTCAATCTGTGGGGTTATAAGACCCCGCCCTGCCATGACTCCAGCGCCATAGTATTCAGTGACTGTCCGTTAGTATAACTCACTCTTTGCTTGCTGCCTACCAAAGCTAATACTTACCTGAGCCAATACTTACCTGTGCCTTTTTGTCTCCAGATGTGTCCGGTGCCACTGCTGCCTCCCACGACCTACCTCATGTACCTATTGCTGTAGCATTAGCTAATAGTAATTCTACTGTCTGTAACACCCTGGATTCTTTTGCGACTGAGATGCGCAGGGTCTTTGACCACCCCCTTCAGGGTAAAGAGCTAGTAGTAGACTCCTTTCACTTCGCCAGGGTACTGGTTCAGTTACAAACTATTCCATTGATTTTCGCATTTAGCTGCTGAAACTGGGTGGGATGAGAATTTTCAAGGGGTATTTTTCCGGGGTTTGAGTGAGGAGATCAAGGATCAGCTAGCTGCTAGAGACGAGACGTCTTCCTTAGAAGACCTGATTTCCTTAGCCATTCGTTTGGATAACCGGCTAGCAGAGAGGCGTAGGGAAAGAACAGCTAGAAGAGCCATGCCACCTGCTGGACCTTACTCCCAGCCTCCCCGCCAGTCTACTCCACCAGCTCCTGCCTGCGCTACTCCTGGATCCTCTGAACCCTCAGCCGAGGAACCTATGCAGCTTGGTAGGATGAACTCAGTCCTGAGGAGCGCCAGCGTCGACAGCGTCTCAAACTCTGCATCTACTGCGGCCAGGAGGACACTTTGTGGCCAACTGCACCGTACTGCCAAAAGACCAGGCTCATCAGCCAGCGGAGGGGCGCTGGTGAGCCATACCCCATCAAGTCCCTCCACACGATGTATTCAACTTCAAGGTACTTTGTCTCACTCTAATGACTCGTTTCCCCTGTTAGCACTGGTGGATTCAGGAGCTGATGACAACTTCATTGACTGTGTTTTTGTTTCCGTGTAAAATCCCCTCTGAGCCTCTACCTGAACCCAAGAATGTATACGCTTTAGATGGAAGGCTTCTGGCCAGCGTTACTCATCAAACCATCCAGTTGTCACTGCTGCTTTCTGGTAACCACCATGAGACTATTTCCTTGTACATTGTCAGTTCCCCCTCTGCTCCACTAGTACTTGGTCTCCCTTGGCTCAAGATCCACAATCCTCACATAGACGGGTCTAAACAATCCATTATTAATTGGAGCCTGTTTTTTCATAGTCACTGTCTACATTCTGCCAAGCCTACCACTTGTCCCCGCACACCAATCATTCCCAAGCCAATAGACCTTTCCCTGGTGCCAGAAGAATATCACAACCTACAGGAAGTATTTTCTAAGGACCGAGCCCTAGCTCTTCCACCTCATAGGCCTTATGACTGTTGCATTGATTTGATCCCAGGGGCACCCTTACCAACCCGCAAACTTTACAATCTTTCCAAGCCTGAGAGGGAGGCTATGGAAACCTACATATGAGTCACTAGCTGCTGGTCTTATTCGCCCATCTTCCTCTCCTGTCGGGGCTGGTTTCTTTTTTGTTAAAAAGAAGGATTACACTCTTCGGTTATGTGTTGATTTCAGGGGTTTGTGTTATGTGTCGGACGCAGCCCGGAGAACCGACCAGCGTTTGAAGGACCCAGTATAAAATAAGCAGAGCACGGTACAAAGGATAACAGAGTTTAATAAACATAACAGTGATGTGATAAATATAAAAGTGCGCGGTCTGGCGGGTGGATTGCGGTGCGCTCCCAGCAGCGCTAACGGTCCGGAGCCAGAACCAGTTCGGACCCCCGACACCCCCCAGGTGGCCGCGACAAACCGAGTCTGTGAATGAATAAATCATCTTGTGAGTCCACACTCAACACACAGAGAACGCTCAAAGGTGTACAAACAGCAAACACTTCCTGGCTTAATTACTAATCAGCTTCCCACCCTGCAGGCATGGAACGTCCTGTTCACAAACTCCACTGCAGTGGAAGCTGATTTAAACAACCAACATACAGCTCAATATAATAAGGTGTGAGGGACACCACATTTACTGACCGTATAAATGTTAGTCACAAAATCTAACGTACCTCAGGAAGTGTGCTGACGAGCGTGAGACCTCACCCCCTCCTCTTTCACAGACCATGCATCAAACCTGGACGTTCTCTGCATCCACTGATGATGAGATGGCTCTTGAGATGACGATCTCACCCGTCTGGTCACAAGGTCAAGTCTCTGGCAAATACACACTGTGTACTCCAGTCTTAAATGCCACCATGTTCCAATCCATGTAGATGCACCACAGCTGTGAGTCCTGACGAGCCGCAGGTGATCAGCCTCAGGTGATCAGGGTGAGGTCCTGATAAACTCAGCTACACAGCCACTCAGTCCCAAATGCAAGCCACCTGGAAGGAAAAACAAAACAGGACAAAAGACAGAAACAAAAAGGCAGCCAGGCCCCCCCAGCCATACAACAGTACCCCACCCTCACAGGAAGCCTCCCGGCGACCACACAAACCTGGCCCAGGAGAAACACCCCCCTCCAGGGACCATGGCTGGAAACCGTATCCGCATTCATCTTCCAACAGAATCTTCATCTAACAGAACGGTTGATGTCTTCTCCTCTGGCTGCATCTTTGCCCTTGTTTCTATCAGTCAATTAGCACAGGTGTGGCCAGGAGTTCTTGAACCTGTGCGGTCAGCCTTTGTCCAACCATGTTCACAGTCTGATTAGTCATAAAACAAAAAAGACAAACACAAACAACCAAAACCCCCCCCCCCCCCTCCCCAGGGGACCGTCCCATCAAACCCCGGGAAGAGAAAAGAAAAACACAACCCAAACTTAAGCTTACAAATAAAAATGCTAACACCCCCCCCCCCCCTTCCCAGAGGACCGTTCCATCAAACCCCGAGAAGGGGAAAAAGAAAAACACAACCCAAACTTAAGCTAACAAATAAAAACACTAACACCCCCCCCCCCCCCCCCTAACGACATGTAGGGACCAACACCCCCCAGAGGACATCCCGCCAGCTCCAGGAGTAATAACCACAGCCAGGTCCCTCTGGGATCCAATGTCACCCACGGGGACTCCCAGCGCCTCCCAGAGGACCATTCCATCAACCCCAGAGACGCCTCCCCTCATGACCAATGGACCCAGCCCCGGCCGTCTATGGCTAGATGGACCCACAGCTCTTTCCCCCCAGAGGACCACAGTCAAACCCTGAGGGCGGAAACTGGAGGGAAAACAAAAGGAAAAAAAAAACATACAACACAAAACACCCCAACCCCACCCCCTTGGCGCAGTGGAAACTGGAAGCACGTCCAGTGTCACCAACCGTGACTATACCCCAGAAGCCAACCGGGGGTGGAAACAGCGGTTATGGCAGACGGCACAAAACGACGCCACTCCTCCGACTTCTAAACCAGCCACCAGCTGCGGGTATATCCCACTGCCCCAAACCTCAGCCACGCCGATGGCAGATGGCTCAAAGGCGCGCTGTAGCCGGAGGTGGAACAGGGAATCAACAAACAAACCCCCCCCCCCCAGGTGCAGAGGTTATCTGGGAAACGCCCAGCATAACCAAACTGCACCACTCCAGCAACGCCGACACTACGGCTCACACGGCTGGAGCCAGAGAGAAGAGGGAACAAAAAAATACCCCAAACCCCCCCCCCCTCCCGGGTGCAGAGGTTACCTGGGAAACGCCCAACATAACCAAACTGCACCACTCCAGCGACGCCGACACATACGGCACACCCGCTGGAGTCAGAGGAGAAGAGGGCATAACAAAAACAAACAAAAAAAAAAAAAAACAACCCAATTACCACCCCATCACCCCCCAGGGGACCGTCCCATCAAACCCTGGGGAGGTGAAACTAAAAAAAATAAAAAGACTAACAGACTAACATAAAGTTGCTTGGGTCCTTTTTTGTTGCTCCAAACAGGCTGCAGGATCACAACCCCAGACACTAATAGTGGAAAACAAAAAATAAAATCCCACACAAAAACCAACTCAAAAAACACCCACAAAACGAACCAACACAAAACTAATCAGTGGTTTATACCGTCAAGCTCAAACAAATGGAACACACCTGTTCCAACTTAAGAGCTTAACGGTAATGTGACTCAGTCACCACAAGAGGGAGCCAGAGTGCTAAAAATGAAAAACCCTCTTTGGTGACAGAGAAAACAAATGAGCTGCTTTTCTGTGCGCAGCTGTGAGCAACACACAACCAAAAATGTGATTCAACTAAATAACACCGGAGCTGACACAACAGACGCAGTAGCTATCATTACCCGGGGAAACGGGGCTACGACTGTAACACAGGAAGCACCGCGACCCGTGCCACAGAGCTCCGCCGTGCGCGTTCACCCATTACAGACCCACTCCTGCAGCTCCCGTTCAAACCTCTTATCCGTCGAAGTGCGCGCGAAGCCGTCGCCAGTCACACTCCACCACGACCCATGGATAAGGCACAAACACAGGAATACGGCTGCACGAGCGCTCAAATCAGTATTCAGTAATGGGTTCTCCAACGCGCACCATCCGGGCGGAGAGCACCCGCAACTGATCCGGATAACTTCTGAACGTCTGCTGCCACCTTCCCGGCGCATTACCGTCTCTGCTACCGCTGGGTCCGTGATGTTTGGCCAGAGACTACTGTTATGTGTCGGATGCAGCCCGGAGAACCGACCAGCGTTTGAAGGACCCAGTATAAAATAAGCAGAGCACGGTACAAAGGATAACAGAGTTTAATAAACATAACAGTGATGTGATAAATATAAATGCGCGGCCTGGCGTGGTGGATTGCGGTGCGCTCCCAGCAGCGCTAACGGTCCGGACCAGAACCAGTTTCGGACCCCAGGACCCCGCCGACACCCCCCAGGTGGCCGCGACAAACCGAGTCTGTGAATGAAGAAATCATCTTGTGAGTCCACACTCAACACACAGAGAGACGCTCAAAGGTGTACAAACAGCAAACACTTCCTGGCTTAATTACTAATCAGCTTCCCACCCTGCAGGCATGGAACATCCTGTTCACAAACTCCACTGCAGGGGAAGCTGATTTAAACGACCAACATACAGCTCAATATAATAAGGTGTGAGGGACACCACATTTACTGACTGTATAAATGTTAGTCACAAAATCTAACGTACCTCAGGAAGTGTGCTGACGAGCGTGAGACCTCACCCCCTCCTCTTTCACAGACCATGCATCAAACCTGGACGTTCTCTGCATCCACTGATGATGAGATGGCTCTTGAGACGACGATCTCACCCGTCTGGTCACAAGGTCGAGTCTCTGGCAAATACACACTGTGTACTCCAGTCTTAAATGCCACCATGTTCCAATCCATGTAGATGCACCACAGCTGTGAGTCCTGACGAGCCGCTGGTGATCAGCCTCAGGTGATCAGGGTGAGGTCCTGATAAACTCAGCTACACAGCCACTCAGTCCCAAATGCAAGCCAGCTGGAAGGAAAAACAAAAGACAAAAGACAGAAACAAAAAGGCAGCCAGGCCCCCCCAGCCATACAACAGTTTGAATGATATAACTGTGAAGAACAAATATCCTCTTCCACTCATCGACTCCACTTTCAACTCCCTCCATGATGCCACTATATTCACCAAATTGGACCTGTGTAATGCTTATCATTTAGTCCGCATCAAAGAGGGGGATGAGTGGAAGACGGCGTTTAATACCCCTATGGGTCATTTGAGTATTTGGTAATGCCATTTGGACTGACTAATGCCCCAGCAGTTTTTCAGGCACTTAACGATGTTTTAAGCAATATGTTGAACAGATTTGTGTTTGTATCTTGATGACATTTTGATTTTCTCTAGTATTGTATGGCCTTGCCTTACAATATAAGCACCTTGGGGCAACTGTTTGTTGTGATTTGGCGCTATATAAATAAAATTGATTGATTGATAGTACCATTGAAGAGCATGTTCAGCATGTTAGACTTGTGTTGCAATGTTTACTTGAGAACAGACTTTATGTAAAAGCTGAGAAGTGTGACTTTCATGTGACTTCTGTTAGTTTTCTTGGGTTCTTTGTTGAGAAGGGGCAGATTAAAACCGATCCTGCTAAAATCAAAGCTGTATCAGAGTGGCCTACACCCACCAATAGGAAGCAACTACAGAGGTTCCTAGGGTTTGCGAACTTCTACAGACGCTTTATCCGGGATTACAGCAGAGTTGCTTCTCCACTTACAGATTAACTTTGGTCAAGGTTCCTTTTGAGTGGTTAGAAGCAGAGACAGCATTTGATAAGTTAAAAAGACTCCTTTGTTCTGCTCCTGTCCTTTCACACCCAGATCCCACAGCCCAGTTTATTGTAGAAGTGGACGCTTCTGATTCCGGCATAGGGGCTGTCCCTCTCAGCGCACTTCCTGTGACCAAAGTCTTCACCCCTGTGCCTTCTACTCCCGCCAACTGAGCCCCGCTGAGAAGAACTATGATATTGGCAATAGGTAGCTACTGGCAGTCATCGAGGCCCTGAAGGAATGGAGACACTGGCTGGAGGGTTCACACATCCCTTGGTGGTATGGACTGATCATAAAAACCTGTCTTATCTCCGCTCTGCTCGCAGGTTGAATTCCCGTCAAGCTTGTTGGGCTGTTTCTGGGACGATTCAATCAACTCTTACTTACCGTCCTGGTTCTAGGAACATCAAACCTGATGCTCTGTCAAGGCAGTTTTCTTCACCGGTGGATGTTTACTGACACTATTTTGCCACTTTCTTGTATAGTTGGTGCGGCCACTTGGGATGTGGAGAAAACTGTCAAAGAAGCCTTGACTAACCATCCAGTTCCTGACATGTGTCCCCCAGACTGTTTGTTTGTTCCTCCGTCTGCTAGGTCAGAGGTCCTTCAGTGGACTCACTCATCTAAGATGCTTGTCATCCAGGCTTCCATCGCACACTCATGCTTGTTCGTCAGCTTCTGGTGGCCTTCAATGTCCTCGGACACAAGTCTGCCCGCAACAAGTCTTCCCACCTTGCTGCTGCTGGCCTGCTTCCCACTTCCTATACCACACCGTCCATGGTCCCACATTGCCGTGGATTTCGTTACCGGCCTACCACCTTCTGAAGGTAATTCAGTAATTCTATAGTTGATCGTTTCTCTAAGTCAGTACACTTTGTCCCTTTGCCCAAATTACCTTCAGCATTTGAGACCGCTAACCTGTTAATTCAACATGTGTTCAAACTCCATGACATTGTTTCGACAGAGGCCCACAGTTCTCTTCCCAGGTGTGGAAGGCCTTCTGTCGTGCTCTCGGGACTTCTGCCAGCTTGTCATCTGGGTATCATCCCCAAACCAATGGCCAGACTGAGCGGGCAAATCAGGACCTGGAAGCGGCTATCCGATGTGTGGCAGCGCGTCATCCCTGTTCTGGTCCACTCATCTCCCCTGGATAGAATACTCTCACAATTCTCTCGTCTCCTCTGCTCGCCACCGGTATGTCTCCCTTCATGGCTGCTAATGGCTTCCAGCCTCCTCTCTTCCCTAACCAAGAGACACAGGTAGCTATTCCTTCTATCCAGCAGCATCTTCAGCGAGCTCGGCAGGTGTGGCATGAGGTCAGAGCAGCCCTCTGTCGCACTGCGGAAAGGAACCGAAGGCTTGCGGATAGGCACGGCACTCCCGCTCCTGAATATGAGCCTGGTCAGAGAGTCTGGCTTTCTACTCGTGATCTCCCACTTTTGACAGAATCTAAGAAGTTGCCTCCCAGGTACATTGGTCCTTATGAAATTGACACAATTATTAATCCCATAGTGGTCAAACTCAAGCTGCCTGCCTCTTTGAATGTACATCTGGCCTTCCATGTTTCCCTCCTGAAACTGGTCAATACTAGTCCTCTGAGCCCTCCAGCGGATTCCCCGCCGCCTCCCCTATTGGTCGACAATCATCCAGCCTATACTGTTAAGCGGCTGCTGGATGTTCGGGGCCGTGGGTTCCAGTATTTATTTGACTGGAAGGGTTACAGCCCTGAAGACTGCTCCTGAGTCTCTAGGTCCCTCATTTGGACCCTTCCCTCCTTCAGGACTTCTATGCCCTATCCTTTTAAGCGTGGTGGGCCGCCAAGGGGCATCCCTTGGGGGGAGGTACTGTTAGGGTTTGTCTGTGCCTGTTTGCCCCTCCCTTTGTTTTTCTCTGTGCAGAGCTGGTGGGTGGTGACGGGGGCGTGGCTGAGTTCTGCGGCTAAGTGGGCACCTCTGATGTCTCTCTCAATCTGTGGGGGTACCCCGCCCTGCCATGACTCCAGCACCGAGTATTCAGTGACTGTTGTTAGTATAACTCTCTCTTTGCTTGCTGCCTACCAAAGCTAATACTTACCTGAGCCAATACTTACCTGTGCCTTTTTGTCTCCAGATGTGTCCGGTGCCACTGCTGCCTCCCACGACCTACCTCCAGCCAGCCTCCATCACCACCACCTGCTGTAAATAAACTGTTAAACTTTACCTGGCTCTGTCTCTGCTTTGGGGTCCACTTAACACAAAACCCAACACATCTCTTCAAAATTGCGTTGAGGTCTGGGACAGTGCCAAAGGCAGTGGTGTCCAAACTATTCCAGAAATAGCCGAGAGGGTGCAGGTTTTCTTTGCAGCCACTGACTTCAGCAGGTAATTTCACTGAACTCATCCCACCTGCTCAAAGCGATGTTAATCACTTTGAGCAGGTAGAATGAACAATGTTGTTCAATGTTGTTCATGCCATCGGTGTAAAATGTAGTGTGTTTGATGATTGCCGCCATTGTCTGTGTTGTTGTGTGAAAATAACAGCACCTTGTTGTAGCAGAGTGCAGAAAAATGTTCAGTTAATCACTGAACATTAACATCACTTTGAGCAGGTGGGATGAGTTCATCAGTGAAATCACCTGCTGAAGTCAGTGGCTGCAAAGAAAACCTGCACCCTCTCAGCCATTTATTGAATAGTTTGGACACCACTGGCCTAAAGGGTGGCAAAATGGTTTTGTGGTGCCCACATTAAAAAAAGGGGGGGATCAGAGAGTGTGTGCCAGTTACAGGGGCATCGCACTACTCAGCCTCCCTGGTAACTTCTACTCCAGGGTGTTGGAAAGGAGGATTGGGCCAATAGTTGAACCTTGGATTGAAGAGGAACAATACGGGTTCAATCCTGGTCATGGACCAACCGACCAGGTCTTCACTCTCGCAAGTATCCCAGAGAGGGCCTGTGAGTATGCTCATCTAGTTTACATGTGTTTTGTGGACTTGGAGAAGGCATATGATTGGATACCCCAGGGGATACTGTGGGAGATGCTGCAGGAGTATGGAGTGAAGGGATCCCTTTTTAGGGCCATCTAATCTCTGTACTCACCAAGTGAGAGATATGTTCTGGTTCTCTGCAGAAAGTCAGACTTGTTTACAAAGGGTTGTTGACCTCCATCAGGGCTGTGCCTTGTCACCAATTCTGCTTGTAATATTCATGGACAGGATATTGAGGCATAGATGGGGGAGGAGGGTCTTCAGTTTGGTGGGCTCAGGGTCTGATCATTGTTTTTTACAGGTAATGTGGTCCTGTTGGCCTCATCCACCTGTGACCTCCAGCACTCACTGGATTGTTCCCACCGAAGTCTGAAACACCTGCGATGTGGATCAACACCTCTAAAGCTGAGGGCATGGTTCTCAACAGGAAACCGATGTATTGCCTACTCTGGGTAGGGAATGAGACCTTGCACAAAGTGAAGGAGTTCAAGTACCTTGGGATTTTGTTCATGAGTGAGTGGATAATGGAGCATCAGATTAGTGGGAGAATCGATCCAGCAGGGATGGTATTGCATTTGCTCTCCCGTAGTGTTGTGACAACAAGGGAGCTGAGCCACAAAGGTGAAGCTCTCGATCTACTGGTCAGTCTTCGTTCTTACTCTCACCTATGGTCATGAGGGATGGGTCATGACCAAAACAACTAGATCAGGGCACAAGCAGCCAAAATGGGTGTCCTCAGGAGGGTGGCTGGTGTCTCCCTTAGAGATAAGGTGAGAAGCTCAGAATAGAGCCACCGCTCCTTCACATTCAAAGGAACCAGCTGATGTGTTTTGGGCATTTGGTAAGAATGTCCCCTGGGTGCCTCCCTCGGGAGGTGTTCCAACCATGTCCAGCTGGGAGGAGACCCCGAGGATGACCCAGGACTAGGTGGAAAGATTATCTCTACACTGGCCTGGGAACACCTCGGTACCCACCAGTCAAGGTGGTTGATGTGCCAGGGAAAGGGAATTTTGGGGTCCCCTGCTGGAGCTGTTGTCCCCATGACCTGATCCCACATAAGAGGTTGAAGATGAGTGAGTGAAAAAGATGTTGTTACAAGCCACATATGAAACAATTGATTTAAGAAAATGGTTCACTGTTTGGGAATGCTTAGTCATTACTTTCATAGTGGTTCATTACTAGTCATTTAAGCATGCTAATAAAATGGACCCTTAGGGAAGGAAATGTTTCAACTTTTCCCTAACATTGCATCATTGAAAAGCACACAAATGGTGTGCAGCAATCTTTAAGTATTGTGATTTGGGCTAGGGGATTTATGAGGTGTTGTTTGTGGCTATAATAGAATTGGAACTGAAATGAAAAAATGAAATGTTGAAATATAAAATGAAACAGAGACATGGTGACTTGGTGGTTAGCACAGCAAGAAGGTCCTGGGATCACTTCCCATCTGGGCCTGTCTGTGTGGAGTTTGCATATTCTCCCCGGGTTTGTGTAGGTTCCTTCTGGGTGCTCTGACTTCTCCTACTTCCAAAGGCATGCAGGTGAATTGGTGACTCTTAGTTGACCATAGGTGTGCAAGCGTGAGTGAATGTATATATCTGTCTATGTGTGGACCTGCGATAGCATGGTGTTCCACCTCTCCAGTGACCCTTAATTGGAATAAGCGGGTATAGAAAATGAACAAAATGAAACAAGAGCTTCACAAATTGTTGTTTTTAAATCGTTAAATAAAATATCACTTTTCTTGGTGTTTGAAGAATTAGGAAACAGTAACTCAATTTTTGCACCATTCTTCTTTTATTTGGACACACAAGATTCACAAGTAGTGCAGTAGATAAGTGTAAGAATGGTTCAATTAATGATACAAGCACCAAATTTAGTATTATACATCTGAGAAGTCCTGTTCTTCAAAAAAGTTGTAAGACACATGAATTTTAATTTTAATTATACATGCACCCTGACAGTGCTGGCCCTAAACAATCTGGCGCTGTAGGCAAGATTTTTAATTGCCCCCCCGAAACACACACACACACACACACACACACACAAATAACCCATCATGTTATTGCAGCAAACTATGTGGAAAAATGAAGACAAAGCCAAGCCTTCTGTCTTTTCTGCACTCTACCACAAGGAGGTGCTATTATTTTTACACAATACAGCACATACAATGTACTCCCATAATGCAATTCAGTTTTCGCAACTGGCCCAGCAATCACTTCATTATTTATTTTTAATGTACTTTTGTCTTGGATGTGTTTTTTTCCCTCATCTTCCTTTTTTTCTCCCCTGGTTACCTGAGAGTTTGGGCTGATTGACATTGTTGTTACATCACAATGATCCAGAAGGGCTCATCAGACACTTCCGAGGGGGATCAACAAGGAAACTATTGGCTGGCTACTAAGAATATAAATTGGTGTGCTGCAATACATTGTAGGAGTTTGGGGTTTAGGGGTTTTAAGTGTTATTGTGGTTCATATTGGTTATTAATTTGTTGTGTTTGAAGTTCAATTGGTTTAGTCAGTTTGGTTGAGTGTCATGTTGTTCATACCATGAGTGTAAAATGTAGTGTGTTTGATGACTGCCGCCATTGTCTGTGTTGTGTGTGAAAATAACAGCACCTCGTTGTGGCAGAGTGCAGAAAAGACAAAAGTTGTAGCTTAGTCTTTGTTTATTCATTCAACCTGCTACACTATTATCATTATTATTTAATTGGGTTTGCTATGTAGTTAAATCAATATAGGTTTGTATTAATTTATATTAAATGGTAAATAGTATTAACTAGTTTTTGTGCACCCCCCCCCAGATGGACAGTGCCCTTACCAATTGCCTGCAATTGAAATCCATTGAAAAATCCATTGAAAATGACAGAAGATACAACTTTTTGAACTGTGTATGGACGGATGACGAATGCCTCATAATGACAACAGCTCATCTGGCCTTTGGCCCAGGATGACCTAATCAATCGTGTCCAGCAGACGACCAAGATGCAGTAGTATCTGGAATACAATTTTAAACAGGCGGTCCAAATATCTGCCTACTTGTGGCATGACTACAAATACATTTGTTTTCTGAGGCTAAGAACAATTTGTAATACCTGTGTGTGTGTGTGTATATACATAGTATGGATGTTTGTCCAAATTATAAGGGTGTCTAAACAATAAATAAAGCAACAGTTGAGTCATAACAGAAACACACAGACCTTTGAGCCAGTCAGGATTGGACTGGTGTACTTCAACCCCACAGGATCCATCTGTCTGTTAGTTCAGTTCCCTGATGAACTGTGCATTTCCAAGCCAATAAAGAACTCGCGGCGCTGTGGTGACAGCTCTGTGCTGCACAGGGCTCTGATCAAAAAGAGCTACAGCCATTCTAATAGCCACTCCATTGCATTATATTTCACACAGTAAATATGGCATCAACCTGTCAGGGCACATTGAAATTTAGGACACTGAGGCGGCAACCCATTTTTTAACCCAGCTAGAGCTTTTTCATGTAAAACGGGACAGGGTGATAGATTTATACTAACTTTTAGAGAATGTTCGAGGCAGTAAGTAGCAGGTTCATTGGGCTTTTTGTCTTTTATAGACCTTCTTTATGAGATTTCTTACATTGTATAAAAATGGAACAAACACAGAGATAGGACAAAGCAGTTTCTGAGAAATTGCAGTCACAGTTATGAAATTCATTCATCTACGCTTGATATGAATTAAGATTTTATTGCTGTTTACAGCAAAGACGTGCTCTTTAAGACAGCAGATAATTTCATATTAGTTTGAGCAATTAACACCAGATATTTATTACGAGTTTCAAGCCAGTGATGTGCTGGTGCTGCATGTCAATGCATCCACCACACCGCAGAATTGTCCTTGGTCCTGATGGGCAGCCACCCAGGCAGAACACTGGTCTATTCACCTCTCCCTAAAGTAGCTATCCATCTGTTAGTGAGGTGAAATGTGGGTGTCCTCTGGCTCTTTTCCAGGGGACACCATCTTCGTTCTGGTCTGATCAAAATTAAGGCCCTTGGTCTGGACTGTGGTATGGGGCAGTGTTTATATCTGCTATTTTGGCACAATAAGTGTAACTAGCGCATTGCCCATGGGGAGCCACGGGCTCTCGATTGGGTACTGTTTATAAAATAGGGTAAATGACATTTTCAAGGCTGGTAATAATTTGCAAAGTTTGGAATGGTGAGTCCAGAATGTTTTTAGAACCATAGACCCCAACACTTTTTTAGGAAGAACTCAACCCTTGTATTTCCCATTAACTGTGTAATTATTTTAATGTTAATTTGCTGTCTTAATGTATTTATAAATTGTTTATGTTCTTGTTATCATATACACACTATTCTTCCTCTTCTTCTTTCAGCTGTTCCCGTTAGGGGTCATCACAGCAGATCAATCGTTTCCATCTCACCCTGTCCTCTGAATCTTCCTCTGTCACACCAACCACCTGCATGTCCTCCCTCAGCACATCCATAAACCTCCTCTTTGGCCTCCCTCTTCTCCTCCTGCCTGATGGCTCCTCAGGATCCTTCTCCATATGTATCCTGGGTCCCTCCTCTGCACATGTCCAAATCATCTCAATCTCTCCTCTCCGACGTTGTCTCCAAACCGTCCTACCTAAGCTGTCCCTCTAATATATTCATTCCTAATCTTGTCCATTCTCATCACTCCCAAAGAGAATCGCAACATCTTCAGCTCTGCCACCTTCAGCTCTGCCTGCTGTCTTTTTGTTGGTGCCACCATCTCTAAGCCGTACAACATAGCTGGGCTACCTGTCTACAGTAAGGATGGGACTCTGTTGAGCGATGGTGACCGAAGAATATCGGCAAGATATTCTTCGGCCACAGTCACCCCTGCCACCTTTCTCTACCCACTCCACCCTGCCTACGCTCTCTTCTTCACCTCTCTACCACCCTCTCCATTACTTTGGACAGTTTACCCCAATTATTTAAACTCATCTACTTTCACCACTTCTACTCTTTGTAAGCGCACTATTCCACTGGGCTCCCTCTCATTCTCATGTACTAAGTCTTGCTCCTACTGACTTTAATTCCTCTTCTCTCCAGAGCATATCTCCACCTCTCTAGGCTAGACTCAACCTGCTCTCTACTCTCACTACAGATCACACTGTCATCTGCAAACATTATAGTCCAGCTGTACCCAATCCTGTTCTTGGAGGGCCCCTGCCTTGCATGTTTTCTAACTCTCTCTGTTCCACTCCCAGGCCTCTATCTGGTGTGCTCAGCCAATCAAGAGCTGGAAGACACCATTTTTTTAAAAAATCAGGTGTGACCTGAGTAGATAGACATGGAAAATTTCCAGGGCAGGGGCTCTTCAGGAACAGGGTTGGTGACACCTGTTGTTTTTTAAATATATATTTCATATTCTCCTAGCACAGCTCCAGCTCTGATTGCAATGATGTTTGAGTATTGTGATTATATATTTTCCATTCACCCTTTGATGTCCTGCCACACCTAAAGACATGCAGGTTAGGTGAATTGGAAACTTTATAATTGTCCCGGTCTCCCTTGTAAAAGAGCTCTTGATCTCAATGGGACTAACCTGGTTAAATAAAGGGTAAATTAAAATTAAATGTCTGTTATTTATCACTGGCTATTGTCTGATTAGTTTTTTGTCACTTTGTGTTTTGTTTATTTGCATGTGTTTTTGTCTTCTGTTCTCATTTCATGCACTTGTCATGATTGCTCATTTTGCATTTAAGTCCTCACCTTTTTCCTGCTTGTCAGTTCCTTCGTGTGGTTTCCCATGAGTTGACTCATGAGTAATTGTGTTCTCTGTCTTTACTGTTTGCTTTTTCATTTGGTTTTTGATGCTTGTTGTTTATTTGCTGTGGCCCTTCCTGTTTCCTTGTTGATGGTTCTCTGGATTTTTGATATTCAGGTCTTGTTCACATTGTTTGCTGTTTTGGAACTACAGGGGAGGTTGTGGGATTATAATCCCCTTAATTTCCACCTATCATCTACTCATTCCCTGCCTGTATGCACATATGCACACATACACAGACACCACTTTGCTTTTAATATATAGATGATTTACCAGCCCCTGTTGGAATTGCATCTGGGTCCAGAATGTAATTATTAACATCCATTGTTCAGTGTTGTTAGCTAATATCAGTAGTTTCTCCAAAAATATTGGTCCTATCAATATTCCATTTTAGCGGCGTTCTTTCTTGACCAAAAATATATAAGTACACCAAACGGTAAATGTCAGCTCTCCCCAGTTTGCCCACGATCAGTTATCCACATGCATGCACGCACACATACAGGACACTTCACTTTTAAAATATTGTGGTGAGCTGCATAGAAGAAAAAATAAGCAAGAGCTTTTTGTCTTTCCTACATTCTGCCCCAAGTAGGTGCTTTTATTTTATTCACATACAGAGACAGTGGCAGAAGACATCAAATACACTACACTTCCCACTCATGGTAACAGCAACATGACACTTAACTAAACTGACTAAACCAATTGAGCTTCAACACCCATGGTGCATTGCAGCACAACATCAATTGTTCACTGATGTTACCAATTATCCCTAATTTCTCAAAATATTTTGTCCTATCAACTTTCCTTTTTCACCCCATTCATCCTTGACTCAAAATACATAAGCATAACAAATGGCACATGTCAGCTCTCCCCAGTTTCCCCATGATCAAAGGTATACACACACACACACCACACACACAGAGGCCACTTGACTATTAATAGATTAGTTGTTGCATTTGTTTGAAGGGCATAATGTAATTTTGGTAGATGAGTGGTTAATTGCATATTTGAACTGATGTACATATGCATGAAAATTCAGTAAGGTGTATCTTCTGTTATGCATTCCAATTCTAAGGTAGAACTCTACTAGTGTATACTAAAGTATATCTAAATATGTATATGTGAAATATGTATATGTGAAAGTAAAGAAAAATACTTTACATTACTTTATGTTCTTCTGCACTTCCACTAGTAGCCTACAATACGTAACTGTGGATAAATATCCATGAGTATAAATGATATGGACTTCTGGTTCTATTGAAGAGGTTCTCTTGAACAACTCATTCTCACTCTCAGCAGAAACCCTCATGGATAAGTTCAACTTTATCTGCGCAACCTGTTGCACCAGCCAAACTACATATGCATCAGCATTTGCCTCTATGGATTACTGAGGATCTGAGAGCCCTCGGCAGGGACTGTTGGAGGCTTGACCACAAGTGCCCATCCTCCAGACAGGAATGGGTTCATCAGACACGGCATGATGGCCTGAGAGATTATCACTGTGACATGTCACCTGCTAAAGCAGCATTTTATTCTAATTTATTCAATAACAATAAGCATAAAGCCAGGCTCCTATTTGATACTATGGCAGTACAGACCCAGGGACAGCAGTTTCTGTGGCTGTGGCTTCTATGGTTCTGTGGCTATAAATCAAACAGCAATTGATTTTTTCACCTTATTAATGAATAAAGTAGATGATATTAGGAGCATGTCACCACAGTGTGAGGACAAATTGTGCACTTACTTTGACTTTTCTGATTGTTTGATCAATATTGGGTGGGAATTGATTGATTTTGAGCCCATTTCTCTTGCTGATCTTTCCAAGGTGTTTATGAATGCCAAGAACACCACTTGTTCTCTCAATCCATTGTCATGTTGGAAAATGAAAGAGTTCTGGCACATTTTGGGGCTTGTTTTCATAATATTGTTAATCTGAATCTGTCCGCTAGATTATTTCCAGCTGCTTTTAAATTAGCAGTTCCACTAGTAGACCTTTGTGTAATTTGTCATTTTTATCAAAACCTTTAGAGAAAGTGTTTTGAAATAACTTCATAAGCTTCACTGGCTGAGCTGCCACAGACATAAATGCAACATTTCCCTGGAGAATATAAATTATACAAATATGCACCAAGGTTTTTCAAACAAAGGACAAAATTTTTCACATCTTAATGTGATGCGACTTTGATAACATGATTTTTTTTTTTAACTAACTGCATAGTCATTGTGCATTCTCTCCTCAAAATAAGGCATAATCTGTACTCCAAAGGCAGGTCACAGGGCTTTGTTATTTTGCTCTTCTCTAGAATTACCTGTCTGCTGAGATAAAACAGTCCAACTCTGTCTGGCTGTGAGCTATTTCATACTCCTGTTGTAGAAAAGCTCAGCACAAGGTTAATTTCTTCATATTTTGTTTCTCAGTAATCCCATGGATAGCATTCCAAAGGATGATGCTCATTGTCTCGATCATTGGATTCTAGTTCCACTCCTTAGGGATCCATAACAGGCACATTTTTCAACTCTTCTGACTCTGCCAAAAGCTGATTAGCTCATGCAGGTGTGTTCAACCAATCAAGAGCTACAGATAGCTGAGAGCTAATGAGCTTTTGGCAGAGCAGGGAGAGATGGAAACTGTGCAGCCTAGGAGCCCCCATGGACCTGAAGTGGGAGCCATTGGTCTCAGCGTTGCACCATAGTGTTTTGAGCATTTTGAAACAGTACATCATTTTCTGAAGCAATTAATTCAGTCTTTTTGGCAGACACAAAAACCAGTAGTCCAGATGGTAATAATCTATTTGGGACATGCCTGAACACACATTGCTATTTAAGCAGTGGGAAATAACTGCAAATAAGGGCACAGGATCCAAAGAACCTGGTTTAGTGTTGCAATTATATAAAGAAATCAACCAGTCAGTTTGTGCTTTATCATCCTCTTTCATGGCCGAGATATGTTGGAACATGGTACATTGCTGTTCTAAGGCAAGCACAGGAGTGAGTGGTTTACTGTTGAGGAAATCGATTGGGGCACATAGTGCACATGCACCTGTAATTAGCAGTTAGAAGAGACAAAATGCTGGATACAGAAACCAGTATGATTAACCGGTATGAAGATTTTGCTTACAGGGATGAGAATGGGCAAAGAAAAAAGATTCTGAAAATCAGCAGGGGCCTGGGTCCAGTGGTGGGGCCCACAGGTTTTGAGCATTTCGGGGCCACTAGAGAGACCCAATTTCATGAATTTCCATTTTATATTTTTTTGGTACATTGGGGTATGTGGAAGCCTTACTGTAATAAAAGGATCTGTCTATACAGACCTTCTTTCAGTGATACCTGTCTCGTGCTATAGCACATGTACTTAATATAAATGCCACAGCATTGGGCAGGTATCACTGAACTCACTAAAACTATTCTTCAAGTGTCTTTCCTTAACCTGCAATGAGCTCTGAAATATACTGGAACTTCATGCAAGTATGTGTAAATCATTTAAATAGATTAAAACCTATCAAACAACATTTGTGGTATAAAACAGTGGCTTTATTAATATTTCCAGGTAAAATATATGCTTACAAATTATTGCCCCATAATAAATTCCGAAATCACACCAACTGCTTATGTCAGTCACCAGGAAAACCCCACAGGCACATACAGCATAGCATCATTAAAAATCACACATCCTGTGCACCAGCTGTACCACAGTCTATGAAATTCACCAAAATAAAGATTAAAAATAGGTAACACTTTATTATTAACCGCACGCTCATTGTAAAGCTGTACGGAAATCTGTTTATGTTCTTACCAATGACTAGCTAATAGAAAAGAATGCTCTGTAAATGTTTTATAAGTAGTTATTTAAGCATTTACTTACACTTTATAAATGCTTTGCTAATGCTTTATAGTGTGCAGTTAATATAAAGTGTTACCTAAAAATAAAATTGATGCAGGCCGATTTCAACATGCAGACAAAATATATCTCGTCATTTTTGAAAGGTTTAGCTATTAAAGAGTAAAAACTGAAGGACATCAATTGTAAGCCCTGAAAGAAGTTTCTGTAGCAACTATTTTAGCCATAAGGTCAAGTAAGAGAGGGAAGCATTAGCTTTTTAAATATTTGAAAGACACGAGACTCATCGAGAGGATTTAGTGCTGCTATAACGGACTGATGCAGCAGATGGCAGCAGTGCAACAATAAGCATGCTGGCTGCAAAAGAAAATGCCACAAGAGAAGAAGGGTTCATCTGTTATATTGTTGTCAACACCACAGATCTATACTGTCACATTTTCAGATAAAAACGTGTTTCGTGTCAAAATAAAGCCAAAAACTGTTTCGCTCGCGATTACTTAAACAGCCTAGCCCTAATCCTAACCCTCAATCTATGTGGGATGTACTATGTTTTAACCGATCCAAACAAAGTTATTGAAAGGATCTTTGAAAGTTTTTTCCCAAAGGGCTGCTGGAAAACCACAGTAGACTTTGACACCATCAACTGTATATGGAGCCATTAACGACAAAATCTCATAGCAATGACAGGCAGACAAATCAACATATGAAGATGCAGGGGACAGGGGGAGCTTTGCACAGACATGTTATTCATGGGTCGAATTCCAGGAACAGAGCTTGGATCCCATCAGTCGCCGCTTGATTGTGGGATGCAGGAGAGCTGTTAACAGCAATATAAAACATTTATGCCAGGTGAGTGAACTGTCCCAAAAATGCCCTCGGACCCCAGAGGGTTAAATAAATAACTTTAAAAGAAAACCTGTGCCAAATTCACATGCAGATCTCCTTGGATCTGCTGTGGCGACCATGTGTGCTTTCAATAGAATATTCAGACTTTCATTTTGATGGACAGGATGAGGCTTGGTGGATATCCCAGATGTCTATGTAACTTCACACCTGGGCATTGACGCCCAGGCACACTGATAATAATAATAATAATACTAACAACAACAACTTTGACTGCAAGCAATCACGGAAGGGCCCTCATGTCCACACCACTGCCTTTGTCCTAATAATGATAATCAGCTCCTGCTCTAATGATAACTTAATTGGCTGATACAACTGAAGAATGTATTGCTGGTGTTCAGTTATTCGTCAGGACTTACCCCACAAAAACAGAAACCTTACAGAAGTCTTATATAGGTGTACAACATGCAAGATCAGGTCGTCATACTCCATGTGCATCAGGCTTTTAGGAACACCAATCATGCATAGTTTATGTGTTTTTATAAATGTGCTCGTGAGAGATCCTCCACTGGAAATATTCAAACCCTGGCAGAGAGACTATAATGATTTTGAAACTGAGCTTAAATCAGAAAATGTTCTTCTTTAATGGAACCCACAAGGAAACCATTTCTCTAATGAAGCAATTGGGCTTGAAAGACTGATGATAGCAGGCTCACTTAGGTGTGCTGCACTTGGTGGGAGTCTGCTGAGATGGCGTGCTTTGAATATATTGTTGTACTGAACCAAATGGGATGTAAAATGTTACATCTTTGTGCTTGAAACACCTCTTTAATTAAGTAACTATATTCATATATCTCTTATCTAATCATGTTCTTTGTCAGTGCAGTTAAATTTGTTTGCATCCATGGAATTTGATTGGTCACACCAAAATTCCTGCAGTTCAGCAGCTCCTGCCTCAGTAAGGGGCGGATGTGAGGTCACAGTGTTGGAACCAGCCAAGACACTATGTGTACTTTTCTGCATGTACTGTGTATAGCAAAGCTTGACTGATTTGGTGCCCTATGGAAGATTGTTATCTGGTGTCCCTTACATCACAACTAATTACCCAGCAATAACTGTGTTCATTTATGCAACCCCAATTCCAATGTAGTTGGGACATTGTGTAAAATGTAAATAAAAGCAGAATACAATGATTGCAAATCCTCTTCAACCTGTATTCAATTGAATACACCACAAAGACAAGATATTTAATGTTCAAACTGATAAACTTTGTTGTTTTTGTGGAAATATTTGCTCATTTTGAAATGGATGCCTGCAACACGTTTCAAAAAAGTTGGGACGGGGCAACAAAAGACTGGGAAAGTTGATGGCTGCTCAAAGAAGACCTAATTGGAAACACGTGAGTGTCATGATTGGGTATAAAAGCAGCATCCCCAAGAGGCTCAACCATTCACAAGCAAAGATGGGGTGAGGATCATCGCTTTGTGAACAACTGCATGAAAAAATAGTCCAACAGTTTAAGAACAATGTTTCTCAACGTTCAGTTTCAAGGAATTTAGTGATTCCATCATCTACAGTCCATAATATAATCAGAAGATTCAGAGAATCTGGAGAACTTTCTACAGGTAAGCGGCAAGGCCGAAAACCAACACTGAATGCCCATGACCTTCAATCCTTCAGGCGGCACTGCATTAAAAACCGACATCATTGTGTAAAGGATCTTATTGCGTGGGCTCAGGAACACTTCAGAAAACCATTGTCAGTTAACACAGTTTGTTGCTACATCTACAAGGTCAAGTTAAAACTCTACCATGCAAAGAGAAAGTCATACATCAACAACATCCAGAATCGCCGCCGCCTTCTCTGGGCCGGAGCTCATTTGAAATGGACAGATGCAAAGTGGAAAAGTGTTTTGTGGTCTGAGTCCACGTTTCAAATTGTTTTTGGAAATCATGGACGTTGTGTCCTCTGGACAAAAGAGGAAAAAGACCATCCAGATTGCTACCAGCGCAAAGTTCAAAAGCCAGCATCTGTGATGGTATGGGGGTGTGTTAGTGCCCATGGCATGGGCAACTTACACATCTGTGATGGCACCATCAATGCTGAAAGGTACATCCAGGTTTTGGAGCAACACATGCTGCCATCCAAGCAACGTCTTTTTCAGGGACGTCCCTGCTTATTTCAGCAAGACAATGCCAAGCCACATTCTGCACGTGTTACAACAGCGTGGCTTCGTAGTAAAAGAGTGCGGGTACTAGACTGGCCTGCCTGCAATCCAGACCATTGAAATCGCCCACTGAAAATGTGTGGCACATTATGAAGCACAAAATACGACAATGGAGATCCCGGACAACTGAAGTCGTACATCAAGCAATAATGGGAAAGAATTCCACCTACAAAGCTTCAACAATTAGTGGTCCTTAGTTCCCAAATGCTTATTGAGTGTTGTTAGAAGGAAAGGTGATGTAACACAGTGGTAAACATACCACTGTCCCAGCTTTTTTGAAACGTGTTGCAGGCATCCATTTCATAATGAGCAAATATTTGCACAAAAACAGTAAAGTTTATCAGTTTGAACATTAAATATCTTGTCTTTGTGGTGTATTCAATTGAATATAGGTTGAAGAGGATTTGCAAATCATTGTATTCTGTTTTTATTTACATTTTACACAATGTCCCAACTTCACTGGAATTGGGGTTGTACATGCAGAAAAGACAAAGCTTGTGTCTTCTATGTTTATTTTATTAATAAAGAACAAAACATATCAAAAAGGGTAATAAAAAGTATCATATATATAATATATATATATATATATATATCTATATATATTATAAAATCCTCCCCGTGAGGGTGGCATGTGTATTCTTCAAGCTCGGGTCCTCTACCATTTGAGGCAGTATCTTAGCTATTCCTAGGACAGCATTTCTCTGAACAGAGGCCTCTGATATTGTGCCTGGAATCACCTGGATCCACTCTTTGAATTTGAGGGTTACAGCTCCTAGTGCTCCTATTACCACTGGCACCACATTGGATTTTACCTTCTGCTCCAGTTGTTCCTTCAGCCCTTGATACTTCTCGATTTTCTCATGCTCCTCCCTTCTGATGTTGCCATCAGTTGGGAATTCCATATCAATAATAGCTAGTCTTCTTTCCCTTGTCATTGACCGCAGTGTCTGGTTGGTTGTCCAGCAACTGCTTGTCTGTCTGGAATTTCACTTGCAAAATAAAGTAACAGTACCAGGGTAATTTTGTTGGTGAGGAGTTAGCAAACACTGTGTCATCACAATCACATTACAGTTTTTCTAGTAAAGAGAGTTTGTATTTGTTATTGATTTTCTATGGCAACCAGGCTTCAAACATGCTCCAGCAGACAGCCCAAAGCGAGCAAACACCTGGACATTCAGAACTGGGCCAGAAATAGGGCTGGGCGATATGACCTTAAATTCATATCACGGTATAAATTGAATCCCTTCACGGTAACGGTATATATCGTGATATAAACTTAATTGTAAAAATCATAACGTAAGTGCTCTGAATGGGTGACTTAGCAAAGCTAAATTGAGAAAAAAAAACAATGACAACAACACAAAACAGATATAATGTAATTTTGAGAACATTTATTATGTGGATCTCAAAACTACAGCTACAATTTGCCAGAAGGTCGTCGAAGATGCAAGCCAAGCTATATTTAATGTTTTGGTACACTTGTTGTTGGGTCAGTAGCTGAGGTTTCTTCTCTTGAACACTAGATGGCACACCCACTCTGAATACAGACTGTCTCTTTTCAGGACAGAGGCACTTTCTCATTTCCAAAGCGCAACAAGATCCCCTCCCCCAAAAAAGTACTTCATTTACTCATATTTGAAGTCAGTCTTGGTAAATCGTCGTTCCCTGACTGATTTTGTCCTGCTTTGGTTAAAAAAAGCCTTGTGTTATTTAATGTGGTGCTTTTTCAGACCTGACGTTTGATGAGCTATAGTGTTTTAAACCTCTAAAATGTTATTGGCAGGCCCTATTTTAACTAATTTTGAGTGGTTTTAGATGTATTGAAAGCAAGAATTATTCATGAAAAAATTTGATGGAGTTTTTTTTCTGACACTGTTCAGAGTGCTCGAGCTGATCAAAGCACAAGCAGATGACGCACAGAGACACTGAAAACAGGCGTAGCTGTTTGTCAGCGTCACTGAGCTGTGCTGTTTTGTCTGTGCTGTCTCTGTGCTGGCTGCATCGCACATCTCACATGAACATGAGAGACTCCCTCAGCTCAGAACACCCCTACCCCCCACACTCACTGTAGTAACTTCTGCAGCAACAGAGCAGTGGTCACAGAGGTTAATATATGTCCACACACTCCCCATGCTGCCCACTAAACATGAATGTCCCTTCATAGACAGCGACTGACACCTCCCTAACCTAGCAAAAATATTGATGAAGCGCCCAGATTGTAGCTCACCTCATTTGCCCTGGATTTTCTCTGCCTTTGATGTCCACAGCTGACCTTGAACTTCACGCTTCGGAGTGATTAAATTTTGTGCACAATTTGTTTTCTTTTTGATTATTTAATTAAACTTTTTTTTGTTTTTTTTGTTTGTTTGTTTGTTTTTGTTTAGATTTTTTTTTTTTTTTTTTTTTTACCCTAATTCAGTGTGGTTGTCTGCCTCCCGGAGTTCAATTTTGTGCCACACCTTAACAAAACACTGGTCATTATCAATCTAACACAAACGCACAACCACATGAACCAGCAGTATGGTGGCAAGGAAATGTTCTTAACTTGGTTAAATATGCGAGTAAACAATCAAACCCAGGAATGCAGAAACACATGATACTAGAAGGGTAGAAGCAGGAAGTTAAACTACATGAAATGATCACAGACACAATGTCAATGTAAAAGTGACCGAAATTATATATACAATGATGGAGAATTAGCCAGGTCATATATCGAATAACAGTCACACACAGACAGTAATTGCCTAAAGTCAAAATAATATAGAGAGACTGCCAGGGATGGAATATAATCAAGAATAACATGAGAAACCAGAACAATGCAGATATCCAACAAAAACAAAATGTGACCCATCACAGAACATATTAGCTGCACACAGCTAATTTGGAAGTCCACATGGAAAATGACTAGAAGAAGCTGTTTCGGTGCTTGTGCTGTAATTGCATTTGATATAAACTTCAATGTATGCCAGGTTCAGGGATCAAAAAGTTGGACTCTACATGCTGAGGCAGTTGGAGAAGGTCTTAGAAGTACAGGAGGAGGTCATGGAAGGATGCGCCAGGGACGGAGGATCAAAGGCGAGGGGGAAAGCAGCAAAGCTGGATGGTAGCAGGGAACTGTGGGCAAAAGAGACACAAACAATAACTTTATGGAAGCAAAGCAGGAGTAACTGGGCAACAAAACTAGAGCATAGGTCATCAGCAAGGAGACCAGGTTACTGCAGAAAGAAACTGTAGATTCTGGTGAGGGTGAACTGTAGAGACTGGGTTTTTATGCTGACAGGGTGATGTTGCAGGTGTTCCAACAGCCACAGTGTACCCATCAGCATACTTCCCCAGCCCTGGCGAAGGGAGGAGAGCAAGAGAGAGAAAGAGAGAGCACCATAGCAATATAACAATGTAAACAACTGTAAAACTAGGCTTTAACTTGAGGCTTTCGATTTCCTGTTTTTGTTGTTTTTTTTTTTTGTTTGTTTGTTTTTTAGCTGACCTAGCCAATCACACTGGGAGCACAACAGGAACATTTTGGCAGTCTTGGTCAAACACGTTAACACATAGACAGGAGGTTAGTTCAACCAATCCTTCAGTTGAAGGACAAACCACTTGCCCACTTGAGCTGAGGTGTCCCATCAATACACAGCCAACTACAATCCCACAATGTGTTTTTATCCATCTCCTTCTGTGTCTCTGTTCTACACATCCAACAACATATGTCGCAGACAAAAAGTTCATTTAAACAAACACTGCTCATTTGTTCGATGCAGTAAGCGGGTCAAGAAGGTTGGCAGCAGATATTCTGCGTCCAATGGATCGCTGCACAGGAGTCAATTAGCGGGAGTCTGTGCAAATGAACACAACAAGAGTGTAATCAGCTCAGATCTCCCGCTAAGTCCTGCCGCCTGACTCATCTGTTAAAGCATGCTGGTAAATTAACTGCTTTGGACTTTAATGGGATGAATCGTAAGTGGTAGAAGTTGGAGTCTGTTAAGAAATGTGGTGCAGCTTTGCTCAAAGCAGTGGATTGAAGTCATCTGATGTAGCTAAACTGCCCATTATAACGACTGTTTTTTGTTTTTCTGTTATGATCTTCGCAGATGTCTTCTCCTCAGATGGCAACGTGCAAGCATTTTTATTAGTTTACCCTTCCATACCCTACAACGGCTTCAAGACACGTCGCACTACCAACCCCCAAACTGCTAATCCAGAAAATCCATGTTGACAATCCTGTCAAGGCTGTCCTCTTTCCTTCGTGTTCATTTCCTGTCCCTTCTAGACGTGGAAATGCACTGGTGTCATATCAGGTCAAAGATAATTTCCATGCATGATTTAAGTGTTCCACAAGGACTCTGCTGTGATGTTTGGAAGATGAGAGATGATGAAAGTGTGAAGTGGCATTTTCCCACAACCGCCCCATACCAGTATTTTTATACACACAGAACACTTCAACAGACACTCCGAAGGGCAATTTAAAATAATGTAACTGATTGAAGTGTTCTGGAAGATCAATTTGCAGTACTGTCTCACATTCAGATTTTAAAGAGCTGCATATAGACTGATTTAAATGATTCACTGAACAAATTAGCACTCGTAGAGAATAACACATTTTCTTTTTTCTCTTACCCAAGCACACCTCAACATACAGGTCTGTCAATAAAGTATAGGTCCTTTTTAGTTTGTTCAAAAACTATATGATTTCATTCATATGTTTTACGTCAGACATGCTTGAACCCTCGTGCGCATGCGTGAGTTTTTTTTTTTTTTTAATGAAAGACGTGCGGGCGGATTGCAGCATCCGCTCGCAGCCGCCGCGACGCTCCGCCACAGGAAAAACACCTCTGGTTGGAAGCCTTAAGGACAAGTTGGAACATGTCCTGCCTGTTAAACAATTTCTCATATACTCACTCCACTGAAAGCCATCAAAAGCCGCCTGGATTTACAAATTGGTTATCAACACGGAGGTGTTTTTTTCCTGTGCCGCCGCACCGCGCCAGCTGCGTCCCACGTCCCGCACGTCTTTCATTAAAAAAAAAATCTCCTTTAACAGTGGAATATATATATATAAAATGCTGAAACCGACTTCTTTCTGAAACTTCTCTGTTCTCCTCTCCCACGACGTCCTGGATCAATAGAGCCTGAAATGTGGAGGTTTTCAGCTTGAAACAGGCTGACAACGGCGCCTGAGAGCGCTGAGCGACGTCTCGCTCCGGGGGAAGTCCTTAAAGCGACAGAATCACCTCAAAATCTCTCATCAGCCGTTAAAATTTTCAACCGAAAACCAGCTTAATTTTTCGAACCGTGTCCACTTCGATGTGTCTCACAGGTTTAGAAAAAATTTTGATCAAACAAAGCGCCAGTCTCTCAGCAACTTCTCAGACAAAGGAATTCCGACGAGGGGCTTGGACGACTCCTCCCACAAGGAGTGCTCACAGGCGAATGACGTCACCGACAGGCGTGGAAAAAACTCACGCATGCGCACGAGGGTTCAAGCATGTCTGACATAAAAACATATGAATGAAATCCATATAGTTTTTGAAAAAAATAAAAAGGACCGTTACTTTGACAGCCCTCGTATTATTTGCTTGCAAAACAGGCCAGCTAGCATGCTAGCGACCTCACACTGCCACATCATCACATCTTAAATTAAGAGTTACATGAAGTGAATGTATTTTTATTGTACAGTGTTTACTTACATTTGATAGCAAATGTTAATGTTGTTTGTTTTTTTAAATGGTTACTAATACTTTGGTCTGGGAGTTTTTTTATTAGGTAAAACATCATAGCTGATATGGTAAGTTAGCATGGAGAGCACTCTAGTGAGTAGACTGCAAAATGAATAGCATTTGACATCACCTTGCTAATCCATAGGTGTCAACCTGACTCTAGAAAGGGAAAAGAGGGTGCAGATTTCTTTGTACCACCAATTCCACAAAGGGGTTCACATATTAACAGCACACAGGAAGAGCAGATGGCATGAGTTCATCAATTAAATCACCTAGTGGAGTTGGTGGTACAAAGAAACCTGCACCCTCTTTGCCCTTTCTGGAGTCAGGTTGACACTTATGTCAGATGCACAAAGTGCTTTACAATGATGCCTCAGATTCATCCATTCACTTATACATAATGTCAACATGCTGGCTTCATCCGTTTGCTGTTCTTTTGGTCATCATTATTAACCTTATTCAGGAAGTCAGAGTGGGCGGCTCCATTTTGTCAAGCAACTTCCAGTTTGCCACTGCGTCAATGATTAGCTACGTTGGGAACACAGTATGCTAGAAGTGTCCGAACATGAGCAGCATTAATTGTTCAGTTCGTGAGTGCCACAACCGGAAGAAGGGGAAACTATCGCTTTCAGAACAATGTACTGAACATGGAAAGGAGAGATCTGAGTGCTGTAGATGAGCATTTAATTTGTTTGTTCCCTCTTCCATTGAAAGACGAGGATCTCTGGTGATGGCTAAAGGCGCTGAATTTGAAAAATCCACCTAAACGTCCCTATGTCTGTTCTTTTCATTTTATGGAGAAAAAAACCCACACCGCTGGACCTTTACCCAGAGAAATGATTGGACTATAACGCTCCGTTGAAGAAGCCACAGCAGATGCTAGTGAGACAAACAAGTAAGCTTGTGTTTGTATCATTAGCTGCTATCTGATTTACTAATTTTCTGGCGTTTGGTACAACTAAGCACTGTATGAAATAACACCATACATATATTAACGTTACGTAATCTTGGCATTACAGTGGTACTACTTGAGTAGTATTTTAAACTTGATTGTGCTTTAATACGAGCTTCAGCGGTGCTGTGCGGCGCGAAGCTCGTAATTCCTCATAGCCAAACTGTCCATGCCGAGTGACAACACAAAGTACTTAAAAATAGAGGGCCACTTTTTCATGCCATCTTCCCACTCTGTTATGACCTGTGGGTGAGGCCAGAGTCATTCCTTTGAGCTTTTCAAATGGTTTTTGTTTCTACCCATGGAATGACTTCCATTGTTCTATACTGAACAATGGAATTTGTCCTAAGACAAAACGGAAATGCCCTCTGTTGTAAGGTTGCCGGGGCTGAATAAGGTGAATAGATGTCAGGGAGCGCAGAGATGTAGCTCAGAAAGCTATCAGACACAACACAGACTCAAACAATGGCATAGGAGTAATCAAAAGGCTTTACCTAGAAATCAGGCAGAGCTGTAGAGCACAAGGCAGTAAGCACAAGGAACTGGCAGTGACAAACATACAACACCAGGCTTAAATTCACAGTGGAAATCAAGACATGATGAAGACAGGTGTGGAGAATGTTCAGAAGGAGGCATGGGTCGGACAAGACGAAGATGAGGGAAGATAGGAGACAAGAGGGTCAGTGACAGATGGGGCGTGACTGACAGGAGCAGAGACAAGAATAATCTGTGTCAATAACACCAACCAAAACCAACAGTGATCAAAATACAATACCTAGAACAAAGATAAGCAAAATGAAAGGCCTAATAAAATACCCACATGAAAGGAACAAATAATCAAAGCAGGAAAACAAAAGTAAGATCTGAAAAGAGGTCATAAAAAACTAAGACTGAACTCAACAAGTGACTAAAGTATAACAAACAGATAATCAAGGACTGGGCCCATACATAAGAACAATGATCGGGAAAGTGGACGCAGACATGGGACAAACGATGACATAGGCCTGGACAAGGGGCAGATCTTGACAATAGATTATTAGTAAAGAACAATTAATGGAAAGGTATATAACGGTGCATTATAAACGGTATCAACCTCCTTTAAAGTTAGACTGGACAGCTTTCCTGGGGTGAGGGGGAAGACAGCGACAGAAATGGAATTTTAAAACAAAAAACAATGGATGTTTGAACCTGCTCTGTGTGCCAGCTGTGACATTAGAAATGAGCAAAACTTTCAAATAAATAAATATATGATTGCCTTGTTCCTTCTATATTTCATTTCAGCGGTGTTCCATTCAGTGAGCAGTGCAATAAAAGTTTGAATCGTTTTTAAAGGCCTGTAAATTGAATCTGTGGATGGGACACAATGGGGAAAAGGAGAAGAAAGGCCACAGCCATCAGCAGGCTGTGAGATATTAGAAGGTCCTCTTATAGAAAAGCTCAGGGCTTCTGTCAATGTCAGCTGGAACAATGGAGCAAAATCTGGAAAATTCACTGGTTATTTTATCATTTCATTCAGTGTGTATTCTGATTCCTTTCTGTCTATCACCAAAGAAAAATGCAACTATTGTTTACAAAAGATTTGTCTGTCATAAGCCCACCTGCACCGAATGTGTCTTCAGTAAATGTGTGAAATCATGTTTTCAATATGTAGAATACTTCTCATTCCCATGCAGTAATGTTTAATTTGTGGGCTTCCTCATCAGCCAGTGGGTGCTGTCCAGATGTTGGCAGCTTCAAAATTTGGACTAGATGTGGGCGGATCGATCCTAATATTGATAATATCGATACCAACGCTGGTATTGATATTGAACGATCCTCGTGTAAAAATGATTCTCAAGCTTTTTTCTCTCCTGCACGCACTGACTGCTGTGCATGCAGATTCATCAAAGTGTACGCTCTGTCTGTAAGAGTAGCGCTGCGCTGTCACTCAACACAGAGGCAGCAGACCCTCCCCCCTCTGGTCTTTTCTTGTTGCGCGCCGTCACGTTGACTCAGCGGCACTAGCCAACAGCCATGCAAGTAGCCTCAGCCTGGCCCACCCACTCAGCGCGCTCCTTGAGTCAGCCCTCTACCTCAGGAGATTTTGTTTAAGTTGTGTTAATTGATATTTTTTAAACAAAAATGTTGATTGTGATAATAAAGTATTTTGTTGTCATGTACATGTTTGGGCGAAATTCTCTTCTAGGTCTTTTGGATCCTTTGGATCTATGAAGCTTAAATATGAAAAAGTATCGGTATCTATCTGCGATACTGGGCCTGTATTTAATTGGTATTGGATCAATACCAAAATTCCCGGTATCGCCCACCTCTAATTTGGACATAGGTTTCTCAAACAGTTTATTTGAGTGTTCACAAAATTTGGAACATTAAACTACTCTCTTAATCAGTTGTTTCTTTTAGCATTTCAAACATTATAACAACTCTACAGCAGTTGGTTCTTGGAGTGTTTTCAATCATTTTCAACATTAAACTACTCGCTTAAGCTATAGTTTCTTTTGTGCTTACGACACTTTGAATCATTAAACTACTCTTAATGTTTCAGCTATTTTGAAACAGTGAACAGCTTTTTGAAGCTGTTTTATTTAGTGTTGTCATTAAAAGAAGGTATATCTTTAAAAAGCAATTGCTCATTTGAATGTTTCATTTTGTAGAAAGTTTCAAAATGTTTTGTGGAATTCTTTGACAGGGATTTAAAAAAAATAATAAACTCAAAACATGCCTGTTTTTCTGCCACTGTGTGTCTCAAACATCTAAGGGCATATTAAAAAACATGCATGTTGGAACCATAACCTCATAGTAGTGGAGAGGTTTGTGTGCCTCTATAATAATAAAGGATTATTAACCAAGCGAGAGGTCTGTACGGGGAAATATCAGATCAAGGTGTTAGTCCGGACCGAGCGTAGCGAGGGCTGTGCGATAAACACAGATGTCGGATATCCCCATAAGACCGAGCAAGCAAGGTTAATAATTTGTTTATTATACTGCTGTTATATACATATAAACACGAAAACTTACAGTATCACCCGAATATGCTGTTGACGGTATTGAGCTTGTTTGCTTTCTTCACCTCCGTGAAGAATTTGCTAACAGATGGTCTGGACGTTAGCTGGTAAGCTTTAAATCTGTGCATTTTTATCAATGCTGTTGAGATATTTATGGAGTACGTTCATGTCCAACTTGCTTTTTCTAATTTTTAGCTTCCTGGTTTGTAAAGAAAATATGCGTTGTGGACCGATTGTCATGGAAACCGGTCTAACATATCAGGCCAGTAATCAGCCAATCAAAGACCGCGTAGTGTCAGAGCCATATAATAACCTTTATTCAACCAGGTAGAAATCCATTGAGATGGAAATCTCTTATACAAGGATGACCTAGCCAATAAAGGTAGCAGCACACATCATAATGGACAGGATAATATCAACATGAGAACATTGGTGATAAATAAAAGACAATCATCTTGGTCATAATAACATTGCACACAGTGTAAAGTCTCAAACAGATTTAGATTTAGAAACATAGGCGTTGTGCAGAAGAATCCCATTTGTGATCTTGCAAAATAGACTGGAAGCTGTTCAAATAAGTCAGTCTAGATAGTTTCAGTTTGGATTTGAGAACAATCCAATCAGAGGGAGCTGAAAATGTAAAGGCATTCTTTCCAGCTTCACTGCCGACACGAGGTACACGATAACATGTCATTTGAGCGCAGAGCATAACGGCTTTCAAATCTCTAAAGTAAACTGGATAAATAGGTCGGAATGAGACCCATAAGAGTTTTATAATCCAGGATCATCCAATGTGTACACCCATTTCACCCATACACATGAGTGAAATGGGAACATCTGGAGGAGCCCACTGTCTGACAAATCTTCAGCGTAGACCTCCTGCGGAGCTTTTCTGGCATCCCCTTTGGAGATTGGGGTCACTGAACAGAATGGGCTATGTTCAAAGCTTCCATTGCTGAAGCTGCAGTGGGGAGCTGTGGCTTGAAGATCTTAGCTGCCCTTGAACTTCATGATGGACACCGGTAAACAGAGAAGCCATCTGACTGAAGAAAGAGTCCTTCCAGGATATGTTATCTCAGAGGACTCTGGAGGCAGTTGCAAGGTACTGATAAGCCTGGAGGGTGGCAGCCTCTGCTGTGAGGGTGGAAAAGCAATGGGTGAGGGTGGAAAAGCAATGGGTGTGGGAGAAGTTCAGAGTAACCATGGTGAAGGACTTTCAGTCAGCACCAAGGTGCTTCTGGCAGACTGTGAGGTGTCTCAGGAGGGGAAAAGATTGAACCATCCAAGCTGTCTACAGTAAGGATGGGACTCTGTTGACCTTAACTGAGGAGGTAATTGGGCGCTCGAAGGAACACTTTGTGGAACTCCTGCATTAGACTGAAGTGCCCTCTATAGTAGGGGCAGAGCTGGAAATTGAAAGATCATCAATTTCCCTGGTGGAAGTCACTGAGGTAGTCAAACTCCGCAGTGGCAAAGCCCCGGGAGTTGAGATCCATCCAGAAATGCTGAAGGCTCTAAGTGTGGAGGGACTGTCTTGAATGAGACATCTTGTTAGGGTTTGTTGTCTGTGCCTGTTTGCCCCTCCCTTTGTGTTTTCTCTGTGCAGAGCTGGTGGGTGGTGACGGGGGCGTAGCTGAGTTCTGTGGCTAAGTGGGCACACCTGATGTCTCTCTCAATCTGTGGGGTTATAAGACCCCGCCCTGCCATGACTCCAGCGCCATAGTATTCAGTGACTGTCGTTAGTATAACTCACTCTTTGCTTGCTGCCTACCAAAGCTAATACTTACCTGAGCCAATACTTACCTGTGCCTTTTTGTCTCCAGATGTGTCCGGTGCCACTGCTGCCTCCCACGACCTACCTCATGTACCTATTGCTGTAGCATTAGCTAATAGTAATTCTACTGTCTGTAACACCCTGGATTCTTTTGCGACTGAGATGCGCAGGGTCTTTGACCACCCCCTTCAGGGTAAAGAGGCTAGTAGTAGACTCCTTTCACTTCGCCAGGGTACTGGTTCAGTTACAAACTATTCCATTGATTTTCGCATTTTAGCTGCTGAAACTGGGTGGGATGAGAAAGTTTTACAAGGGGTATTTTTCCGGGGTTTGAGTGAGGAGATCAAGGATCAGCTAGCTGCTAGAGACGAGACGTCTTCCTTAGAAGACCTGATTTCCTTAGCCATTCGTTTGGATAACCGGCTAGCAGAGAGGCGTAGGGAAGAACAGCTAGAAGAGCCATGCCACCTGCTGGACCTTACTCCCAGCCTCCCCGCCAGTCTACTCCACCAGCTCCTGCCTGCGCTACTCCTGGATCCTCTGAACCCTCAGCCGAGGAACCTATGCAGCTTGGTAGGATGAGACTCAGTCCTGAGGAGCGCCAGCGTCGACAGCGTCTCAAACTCTGCATCTACTGCGGCCAGGGAGGACACTTTGTGGCCAACTGCACCGTACTGCCAAAAGACCAGGCTCATCAGCCAGCGGAGGGGCGCTGGTGAGCCATACCCCATCAAGTCCCTCCACACGACGTATTCAACTTCAAGGTACTTTGTCTCACTCTAATGACTCGTTTCCCCTGTTAGCACTGGTGGATTCAGGAGCTGATGACAACTTCATTGACTGTGTTTTTGTTTCCGTGTAAAATCCCCTCTGAGCCTCTACCTGAACCCAAGAATGTATACGCTTTAGATGGAAGGCTTCTGGCCAGCGTTACTCATCAAACCATCCAGTTGTCACTGCTGCTTTCTGGTAACCACCATGAGACTATTTCCTTGTACATTGTCAGTTCCCCCTCTGCTCCACTAGTACTTGGTCTCCCTTGGCTCAAGATCCACAATCCTCACATAGACGGGTCTAAACAATCCATTATTAATTGGAGCCTGTTTTTTCATAGTCACTGTCTACATTCTGCCAAGCCTACCACTTGTCCCCGCACACCAATCATTCCCAAGCCAATAGACCTTTTCCCTGGTGCCAGAAGAATATCACAACCTACAGGAAGTATTTTCTAAGGACCGAGCCCTAGCTCTTCCACCTCATAGGCCTTATGACTGTTGCATTGATTTGATCCCAGGGGCACCCTTACCAACCCGCAAACTTTACAATCTTTCCAAGCCTGAGAGGGAGGCTATGGAAACCTACATATGAGTTACTAGCTGCTGGTCTTATTCGCCCATCTTCCTCTCCTGTCGGGGCTGGTTTCTTTTTTGTTAAAAAGAAGGATTACACTCTTCGGTTATGTGTTGATTTCAGGGGTTTGTGTTATGTGTCGGACGCAGCCCGGAGAACCGACCAGCGTTTGAAGGACCCAGTATAAAATAAGCAGAGCACGGTACAAAGGATAACAGAGTTTAATAAACATAACAGTGATGTGATAAATATAAAAGTGCGCGGTCTGGCGTGGTGGATTGCGGTGCGCTCCCAGCAGCGCTAACGGTCCGGAGCCAGAACCAGTTCGGACCCCGCCGACACCCCCCAGGTGGCCGCGACAAACCGAGTCTGTGAATGAATAAATCATCTTGTGAGTCCACACTCAACACACAGAGAGAACGCTCAAAGGTGTACAAACAGCAAACACTTCCTGGCTTAATTACTAATCAGCTTCCCACCCTGCAGGCATGGAACGTCCTGTTCACAAACTCCACTGCAGTGGAAGCTGATTTAAACAACCACATACAGCTCAATATAATAAGGTGTGAGGGACACCACATTTACTGACCGTATAAATGTTAGTCACAAAATCTAACGTACCTCAGGAAGTGTGCTGACGAGCGTGAGACCTCACCCCCCTCCTCTTTCACAGACCATGCATCAAACCTGGACGTTCTCTGCATCCACTGATGATGAGATGGCTCTTGAGATGACGATCTCACCCGTCTGGTCACAAGGTCGAGTCTCTGGCAAATACACACTGTGTACTCCAGTCTTAAATGCCACCATGTTCCAATCCATGTAGATGCCCACAGCTGTGAGTCCTGACGAGCCGCAGGTGATCAGCCTCAGGTGATCAGGGTGAGGTCCTGATAAACTCAGCTACAACAGCCACTCAGTCCCAAATGCAAGCCACCTGGAAGGAAAAACAAAGACAGGACAAAAGACAGAAACAAAAAGGCAGCCAGGCCCCCCCAGCCATACAACAGTACCCCACCCTCACAGGAAGCCTCCCGGCGACCACACAAACCCTGGCCCAGGAGAACACCCCCCTCCAGGGACCATGGCTGGAAACCGTATCCGCATTCATCTTCCAACAGAATCTTCATCTAACAGAACGGTTGATGTCTTCTCCTCTGGCTGCATCTTTGCCCTTGTTTCTATCAGTCAATTAGCACAGGTGTGGCCAGGAGTTCTTGAACCTGTGCGGTCAGCCTTTGTCCAACCATGTTCACAGTCTGATTAGTCATAAAACAAAAAAGACAAACACAAACAACCAAAACACCCCCCCCCCTCCCCAGGGGACCGTCCCATCAAACCCCGGGAAGAGGAGAAAAGAAAAACACAACCCAAACTTAAGCTTACAAATAAAAATGCTAACACCCCCCCCCCCCCTTCCCCAGAGGACCGTTCCATCAAACCCCGAGAAGGGAGAAAAGAAAAACACAACCCAAACTTAAGCTAACAAATAAAAACACTAACACCCCCCCCCCCCCCCCCTAACGACATGTAGGGACCAACACCCCCCAGAGGACATCCCACCAGCTCCAGGAGTAATAACCACAGCCGAGGTCCCTCTGGGATCCAATGTCACCCACGGGGACTCCCAGCGCCTCCCAGAGGACCATTCCATCAACCCCAGGAGACGCCTCCCCTCATGACCAATGGACCCAGCCCCGGCCGTCTGTGGCTAGATGGACCCACAGCTCTTTCCCCCCCAGAGGACACCACAGTCAAACCCTGAGGGCGGAAACTGGAGGGAAAAACAAAAGGAAAAAAAAAACATACAAACAAAACAACCCCAACCCCCACCCCCTTGGCGCAGTGGAAACTGGAAGCACGTCCAGTGTCACCAACCGTGACTATACCCCAGAAGCCAACCGGGAGGAGTGGAACAGCGGTTATGGCAGACGGCACAAAACGGCGCCACTCCTCCGACTTCTAAACCAGCCACCAGCTGCGGGTATATCCCACTGCCCCAAACCTCAGCCACGCCGATGGCAGATGGCTCAAAGGCGCGCTGTAGCCGGAGGTGGAACAGGGAATCAACAAACAAACCCCCCCCCCCAGGTGCAGAGGTTATCTGGGAAACGCCCAGCATAACCAAACTGCACCACTCCAGCAACGCCGACACTACGGCTCACACGGCTGGAGCCAGAGGAGAAGAGAGGGAACAAAAAGAAAATACCCCAAACCCCCCCCCCCCCCTCCCGGGTGCAGAGGTTACCTGGGAAACGCCCAACATAACCAAACTGCACCACTCCAGCGACGCCGACACATACGGCACACCCGGCTGGAGTCAGAGGAGAAGAGAGGGCATAACAAAAAACAAACAAAAAAAAAGAAAAAACAACCCAATTACCACCCCATCACCCCCCAGGGGACCGTCCCATCAAACCCTGGGGAGGTGAAACTAAAAAAAAATAAAAAGACTAACAGACTAACATAAAGTTGCTTGGGTCCTTTTTGTTGCTCCAAACAGGCTGCAGGATCACAACCCCAGACACTAATAGTGGAAAACAAAAAATAAAATCCCACACAAAAACCAACTCAAAAAACACCCACAAGAAACGAACCAACACAAAACTAATCAGTGGTTTATACCGTCAAGCTCAAACAAATGGAACACACCTGTTCCAACTTAAGAGCTTAACGGTAATGTGACTCAGTCACCACAAGAGGGAGCCAGAGTGCTAAAAATGAAAAACCCTCTTTGGTGACAGAGAAAACAAATGAGCTGCTTTTCTGTGCGCAGCTGTGAGCAACACACAACCAAAAATGTGATTCAACTAAATAACACCGGAGCTGACACAACAGACGCAGTAGCTATCATTACCCGGGGAAACGGGGCTACGACTGTAACACAGGAAGCACCGCGACCCGTGCCACAGAGCTCCGCCGTGCGCGTTCACCCATTACAGACCCACTCCTGCAGCTCCCGTTCAAAACCTCTTATCCGGTCGAAGTGCGACGCGAAGCCGTCGCCAGTCACACTCCACCACGACCCATGGATAAGGCACAAACACAGGAACACGGCTGCACGAGCGCTCAAATCAGTATTCAGTAATGGGTTCTCCAACGCGCACCATCCGGGCGGAGAGCACCCGCAACTGATCCGGATAACTTCTGAACGTCTGCTGCCACCTTCCCGGCGCATTACCGTCTCTGCTACCGCTGGGTCCGTGATGTTTGGCCAGAGACTACTGTTATGTGTCGGACGCAGCCCGGAGAACCGACCAGCGTTTGAAGGACCCAGTATAAAATAAGCAGAGCACGGTACAAAGGATAACAGAGTTTAATAAACATAACAGTGATGTGATAAATATAAAAGTGCGCGGCCTGGCGTGGTGGATTGCGGTGCGCTCCCAGCAGCGCTAACGGTCCGGAGCCAGAACCAGTTCGGACCCCAGGACCCCGCCGACACCCCCCAGGTGGCCGCGACAAACCGAGTCTGTGAATGAAGAAATCATCTTGTGAGTCCACACTCAACACACAGAGAGAACGCTCAAAGGTGTACAAACAGCAAACACTTCCTGGCTTAATTACTAATCAGCTTCCCACCCTGCAGGCATGGAACATCCTGTTCACAAACTCCACTGCAGTGGAAGCTGATTTAAACGACCAACATACAGCTCAATATAATAAGGTGTGAGGGACACCACATTTACTGACTGTATAAATGTTAGTCACAAAATCTAACGTACCTCAGGAAGTGTGCTGACGAGCGTGAGACCTCACCCCCTCCTCTTTCACAGACCATGCATCAAACCTGGACGTTCTCTGCATCCACTGATGATGAGATGGCTCTTGAGACGACGATCTCACCCGTCTGGTCACAAGGTCGAGTCTCTGGCAAATACACACTGTGTACTCCAGTCTTAAATGCCACCATGTTCCAATCCATGTAGATGCACCACAGCTGTGAGTCCTGACGAGCCGCTGGTGATCAGCCTCAGGTGATCAGGGTGAGGTCCTGATAAACTCAGCTACACAGCCACTCAGTCCCAAATGCAAGCCAGCTGGAAGGAAAAACAAAAGACAGGACAAAAGACAGAAACAAAAAGGCAGCCAGGCCCCCCCAGCCATACAACAGTTTGAATGATATAACTGTGAAGAACAAATATCCTCTTCCACTCATCGACTCCACTTTCAACTCCCTCCATGATGCCACTATATTCACCAAATTGGACCTGTGTAATGCTTATCATTTAGTCCGCATCAAAGAGGGGGATGAGTGGAAGACGGCGTTTAATACCCCTATGGGTCATTTTGAGTATTTGGTAATGCCATTTGGACTGACTAATGCCCCAGCAGTTTTTCAGGCACTTAACGATGTTTTAAGCAATATGTTGAACAGATTTGTGTTTGTATATCTTGATGACATTTTGATTTTCTCTAGTATTGTATGGCCTTGCCTTACAATATAAAGCACCTTGGGGCAACTGTTTGTTGTGATTTGGCGCTATATAAATAAAATTGATTGATTGATAGTACCATTGAAGAGCATGTTCAGCATGTTAGACTTGTGTTGCAATGTTTACTTGAGAACAGACTTTATGTAAAAGCTGAGAAGTGTGACTTTCATGTGACTTCTGTTAGTTTTCTTGGGTTCTTTGTTGAGAAGGGGCAGATTAAAACCGATCCTGCTAAAATCAAAGCTGTATCAGAGTGGCCTACACCCACCAATAGTAAGCAACTACAGAGGTTCCTAGGGTTTGCGAACTTCTACAGACGCTTTATCCGGGATTACAGCAGAGTTGCTTCTCCACTTAGCAGATTAACTTTGGTTAAGGTTCCTTTTGAGTGGTTAATAGAAGCAGAGACAGCATTTGATAAGTTAAAAAGACTCCTTTGTTCTGCTCCTGTCCTTTCACACCCAGATCCCACAGCCCAGTTTATTGTAGAAGTGGACACTTCTGATTCCGGCATAGGGGCTGTCCTCTCTCAGCGCACTTCCTGTGACCAAAGTCTTCACCCCTGTGCCTTCTACTCCCGCCAACTGAGCCCCGCTGAGAAGAACTATGATATTGGCAATAGGTAGCTACTGGCAGTCATCGAGGCCCTGAAGGAATGGAGACACTGGCTGGAGGGTTCAACACATCCCTTGGTGGTATGGACTGATCATAAAAACCTGTCTTATCTCCGCTCTGCTCGCAGGTTGAATTCCCGTCAAGCTTGTTGGGTGCTGTTTCTGGGACGATTCAATCAAACTCTTACTTACCGTCCTGGTTCTAGGAACATCAAACCTGATGCTCTGTCAAGGCAGTTTTCTTCACCGGTGGATGTTTCTACTGACACTATTTTGCCACTTTCTTGTATAGTTGGTGCGGCCACTTGGGATGTGGAGAAAACTGTCAAAGAAGCCTTGACTAACCATCCAGTTCCTGACATGTGTCCCCCAGACTGTTTGTTTGTTCCTCCGTCTGCTAGGTCAGAGGTCCTTCAGTGGACTCACTCATCTAAGATGGCTTGTCATCCAGGCTTCCATCGCACACTCATGCTTGTTCGTCAGTGCTTCTGGTGGCCTTCAATGTCCTCGGACACTAAAGAGTTTGTCGCTGCCTGCTCAGTCTGTGCCCGCAACAAGTCTTCCCACCTTGCTGCTGCTGGCCTGCTTCGCCCACTTCCTATACCACACCGTCCATGGTCCCACACTGCCGTGGATTTCGTTACCGGCCTACCACCTTCTGAAGGTAATTCAGTAATTCTAATAGTTGATCGTTTCTCTAAGTCAGTACACTTTGTCCCTTTGCCCAAATTACCTTCAGCATTTGAGACCGCTAACCTGTTAATTCAACATGTGTTCAAACTCCATGACATTGTTTCGGACAGAGGCCCACAGTTCTCTTCCCAGGTGTGGAAGGCCTTCTGTCGTGCTCTCGGGACTTCTGCCAGCTTGTCATCTGGGTATCATCCCCAAACCAATGGCCAGACTGAGCGGGCAAATCAGGACCTGGAAGCGGCTATCCGATGTGTGGCAGCGCGTCATCCCTGTTCTTGGTCCACTCATCTCCCCTGGATAGAATACTCTCACAATTCTCTCGTCTCCTCTGCCACCGGTATGTCTCCCTTCATGGCTGCTAATGGCTTCCAGCCTCCTCTCTTCCCTAACCAAGAGACACAGGTAGCTATTCCTTCTATCCAGCAGCATCTTCAGCGAGCTCGGCAGGTGTGGCATGAGGTCAGAGCAGCCCTCTGTCGCACTGCGGAAAGGAACCGAAGGCTTGCGGATAGGCACGGCACTCCCGCTCCTGAATATGAGCCTGGTCAGAGAGTCTGGCTTTCTACTCGTGATCTCCCACTTTTGACAGAATCTAAGAAGTTGCCTCCCAGGTACATTGGTCCTTATGAAATTGACACAATTATTAATCCCATAGTGGTCAAACTCAAGCTGCCTGCCTCTTTGAATGTACATCTGGCCTTCCATGTTTCCCTCCTGAAACTGGTCAATACTAGTCCTCTGAGCCCTCCAGCGGATTCCCCGCCGCCTCCCCTATTGGTCGACAATCATCCAGCCTATACTGTTAAGCGGCTGCTGGATGTTCGGGGCCGTGGGTTCCAGTATTTATTTGACTGGAAGGGTTACAGCCCTGAAGACTGCTCCTGAGTCTCTAGGTCCCTCATTTTGGACCCTTCCCTCCTTCAGGACTTCTATGCCCGCTATCCTTTTAAGCGTGGTGGGCCGCCAAGGGGCGTCCCTTGGGGGGGAGGTACTGTTAGGGTTTGTCTGTGCCTGTTTGCCCCTCCCTTTGTGTTTTCTCTGTGCAGAGCTGGTGGGTGGTGACGGGGGCGTGGCTGAGTTCTGCGGCTAAGTGGGCACCTCTGATGTCTCTCTCAATCTGTGGGGGTACCCCGCCCTGCCATGACTCCAGCACCAGAGTATTCAGTGACTGTTGTTAGTATAACTCTCTCTTTGCTTGCTGCCTACCAAAGCTAATACTTACCTGAGCCAATACTTACCTGTGCCTTTTTGTCTCCAGATGTGTCCGGTGCCACTGCTGCCTCCCACGACCTACCTCCAGCCAGCCTCCATCACCACCACCTGCTGTAAATAAACTGTTAAACTTTACCTGGCTCTGTCTCTGCTTTGGGGTCCACTTAACACAAAACCCAACACATCTCTTCAAAATTGCGTTGAGGTCTGGGACAGTGCCAAAGGCAGTGGTGTCCAAACTATTCCAGAAATAGCCGAGAGGGTGCAGGTTTTCTTTGCAGCCACTGACTTCAGCAGGTAATTTCACTGAACTCATCCCACCTGCTCAAAGCGATGTTAATCACTTTGAGCAGGTAGAATGAACAATGTTGTTCAATGTTGTTCATGCCATCGGTGTAAAATGTAGTGTGTTTGATGATTGCCGCCATTGTCTGTGTTGTTGTGTGTGAAAATAACAGCACCTTGTTGTAGCAGAGTGCAGAAAAATGTTCAGTTAATCACTGAACATTAACATCACTTTGAGCAGGTGGGATGAGTTCATCAGTGAAATCACCTGCTGAAGTCAGTGGCTGCAAAGAAAACCTGCACCCTCTCAGCCATTTATTGAATAGTTTGGACACCACTGGCCTAAAGGGGTGGCAAAATGGTTTTGTGGTGCCCACATTAAAAAAAGGGGGGGATCAGAGAGTGTGTGCCAGTTACAGGGGCATCGCACTACTCAGCCTCCCTGGTAACTTCTACTCCAGGGTGTTGGAAAGGAGGATTGGGCCAATAGTTGAACCTTGGATTGAAGAGGAACAATACGGGTTCAATCCTGGTCATGGACCAACCGACCAGGTCTTCACTCTCGCAAGTATCCCAGAGAGGGCCTGTGAGTATGCTCATCTAGTTTACATGTGTTTTGTGGACTTGGAGAAGGCATATGATTGGATACCCCAGGGGATACTGTGGGAGATGCTGCAGGAGTATGGAGTGAAGGGATCCCTTTTTAGGGCCATCTAATCTCTGTACTCACCAAGTGAGAGATATGTTCTGGTTCTCTGCAGAAAGTCAGACTTGTTTACAAAGGGTTGTTGACCTCCATCAGGGCTGTGCCTTGTCACCAATTCTGCTTGTAATATTCATGGACAGGATATTGAGGCATAGATGGGGGAGGAGGGTCTTCAGTTTGGTGGGCTCAGGGTCTGATCATTGTTTTTTACAGGTAATGTGGTCCTGTTGGCCTCATCCACCTGTGACCTCCAGCACTCACTGGATTGTTCCCACCGAAGTCTGAAACACCTGCGATGTGGATCAACACCTCTAAAGCTGAGGGCATGGTTCTCAACAGGAAACCGATGTATTGCCTACTCTGGGTAGGGAATGAGACCTTGCACAAAGTGAAGGAGTTCAAGTACCTTGGGATTTTGTTCATGAGTGAGTGGATAATGGAGCATCAGATTAGTGGGAGAATCGATCCAGCAGGGATGGTATTGCATTTGCTCTCCCGTAGTGTTGTGACAACAAGGGAGCTGAGCCACAAAGGTGAAGCTCTCGATCTACTGGTCAGTCTTCGTTCTTACTCTCACCTATGGTCATGAGGGATGGGTCATGACCAAAACAACTAGATCAGGGGCACAAGCAGCCAAAATGGGTGTCCTCAGGAGGGTGGCTGGTGTCTCCCTTAGAGATAAGGTGAGAAGCTCAGAATAGAGCCACCGCTCCTTCACATTCAAAGGAACCAGCTGATGTGTTTTGGGCATTTGGTAAGAATGTCCCCTGGGTGCCTCCCTCGGGAGGTGTTCCAACCATGTCCAGCTGGGAGGAGACCCCGAGGATGACCCAGGACTAGGTGGAAAGATTATATCTCTACACTGGCCTGGGAACACCTCGGTACCCACCAGTCAGAGGTGGTTGATGTGGCCAGGGAAAGGGAATTTTGGGGTCCCCTGCTGGAGCTGTTGTCCCCATGACCTGATCCCACATAAGAGGTTGAAGATGAGTGAGTGAAAAAGATGTTGTTACAAGCCACATATGAAACAATTGATTTAAGAAAATGGTTCACTGTTTGGGAATGCTTAGTCATTACTTTCATAGTGGTTCATTACTAGTCATTTAAGCATGCTAATAACAATGGACCCTTAGGGAAGGAAATGTTTCAACTTTTCCCTAACATTGCATCATTGAAAAGCACACAAATGGTGTGCAGCAATCTTTTAAGTATTGTGATTTGGGCTAGGGGGATTTATGAGGTGTTGTTTGTGGCTATAATAGAATTGGAACTGAAAATGAAAAAATGAAATGTTGAAATATAAAATGAAACAGAGACATGGTGACTTGGTGGTTAGCACAGCAAGAAGGTCCTGGGATCACTTCCCATCTGGGCCTGTCTGTGTGGAGTTTGCATATTCTCCCCGGGTTTGTGTAGGTTCCTTCTGGGTGCTCTGACTTCCTCCTACTTCCAAAGGCATGCAGGTGAATTGGTGACTCTTAGTTGACCATAGGTGTGCAAGCGTGAGTGAATGTATATATCTGTCTATGTGTGGACCTGCGATAGCATGGTGTTCCACCTCTCCAGTGACCCTTAATTGGAATAAGCGGGTATAGAAAATGAACAAAATGAAACAAGAGCTTCACAAATTGTTGTTTTTAAATCGTTAAATAAAATATCACTTTTCTTGGTGTTTGAAGAATTAGGAAACAGTAACTCAATTTTTGCACCATTCTTCTTTTATTTGGACACACAAGATTCACAAGTAGTGCAGTAGATAAGTGTAAGAATGGTTCAATTAATGATACAAGCACCAAATTTAGTATTATACATCTGAGAAGTCCTGTTCTTCAAAAAAGTTGTAAGACACATGAATTTTAATTTTAATTATACATGCACCCTGACAGTGCTGGCCCTAAACAATCTGGCGCTGTAGGCAAGATTTTTAATTGCCCCCCCGAAACACACACACACACACAAATAACCCATCATGTTATTGCAGCAAACTATGTGGAAAAATGAAGACAAAGCCAAGCCTTCTGTCTTTTCTGCACTCTACCACAAGGAGGTGCTATTATTTTACACAATACAGCACATACAATGTACTCCCATAATGCAATTCAGTTTTCGCAACTGGCCCAGCAATCACTTCATTATTTATTTTTAATGTACTTTTGTCTTGGATGTGTTTTTCCCTCATCTTCCTTTTTTTCTCCCCTGGTTACCTGAGAGTTTGGGCTGATTGACATTGTTGTTACATCACAATGATCCAGAAGGGCTCATCAGACACTTCCGAGGGGGATCAACAAGGAAACTATTGGCTGGCTACTAAGAATATAAATTGGTGTGCTGCAATACATTGTAGGAGTTTGGGGTTTAGGGGTTTTAAGTGTTATTGTGGTTCATATTGGTTATTAATTTGTGTTTTGAAGTTCAATTGGTTTAGTCAGTTTGGTTGAGTGTCATGTTGTTCATACCATGAGTGTAAAATGTAGTGTGTTTGATGACTGCCGCCATTGTCTGTGTTGTGTGTGAAAATAACAGCACCTCGTTGTGGCAGAGTGCAGAAAAGACAAAAGTTGTAGCTTAGTCTTTGTTTATTCATTCAACCTGCTACACTATTATCATTATTATTTAATTGGGTTTGCTATGTAGTTAAATCAATATAGGTTTGTATTAATTTTATATTAAATGGTAAATAGTATTAACTAGTTTTTGTGCACCCCCCCCCCCCCCCCCCCCCCCAGATGGACAGTGCCCTTACCAATTGCCTGCAATTGAAATCCATTGAAAAATCCATTGAAAAATGACAGAAGATACAACTTTTTGAACTGTGTATGGACGGATGACGAATGCCTCATAATGACAACAGCTCATCTGGCCTTTGGCCCAGGATGACCTAATCAATCGTGTCCAGCAGACGACCAAGATGCAGTAGTATCTGGAATACAATTTTAAACAGGCGGTCCAAATATCTGCCTACTTGTGGCATGACTACAAATACATTTGTTTACATCTGAGGCTAAGAACAATTTGTAATACCTGTGTGTGTGTGTATATACATAGTATGGATGTTTGTCCAAATTATAAGGGTGTCTAAACAATAAATAAAGCAACAGTTGAGTCATAACAGAAACACACAGACCTTTGAGCCAGTCAGGATTGGACTGGTGTACTTCAACCCCACAGGATCCATCTGTCTGTTAGTTCAGTTCCCTGATGAACTGTGCATTTCCAAGCCAATAAAGAACTCGCGGCGCTGTGGTGACAGCTCTGTGCTGCACAGGGCTCTGATCAAAAAGAGCTACAGCCATTCTAATAGCCACATCTCATTGCATTATATTTCACACAGTAAATATGGCATCAACCTGTCAGGGCACATTGAAATTTAGGACACTGAGGCGGCAACCCATTTTTTAACCCAGCTAGAGCTTTTTCATGTAAAAACGGGACAGGGTGATAGATTTATACTAACTTTTAGAGAATGTTCGAGGCAGTAAGTAGCAGGTTCATTGGGCTTTTTGTCTTTTATAGACCTTCTTTATGAGATTTCTTACATTGTATAAAAATGGAACAAACACAGAGATAGGACAAAGCAGTTTCTGAGAAATTGCAGTCACAGTTATGAAATTCATTCATCTACGCTTGATATGAATTAAGATTTTATTGCTGTTTACAGCAAAGACGTGCTCTTTAAGACAGCAGATAATTTCATATTAGTTTGAGCAATTAACACCAGATATTTATTACGAGTTTCAAGCCAGTGATGTGCTGGTGCTGCATGTCAATGCATCCACCACACCGCAGAATTGTCCTTGGTCCTGATGGGCAGCCACCCAGGCAGAACACTGGTCTATTCACCTCTCCCTAAAGTAGCTATCCATCTGTTAGTGAGGTGAAATGTGGGTGTCCTCTGGCTCTTTTCCAGGGGACACCATCTTCGTTCTGGTCTGATCAAAATTAAGGCCCTTGGTCTGGACTGTGGTATGGGGCAGTGTTTATATCTGCTATTTTGGCACAATAAGTGTAACTAGCGCATTGCCCATGGGGAGCCACGGGCTCTCGATTGGGTACTGTTTATAAAATAGGGTAAATGACATTTTTCAAGGCTGGTAATAAATTTGCAAAGTTTGGAATGGTGAGTCCAGAATGTTTTTAGAACCATAGACCCCAACACTTTTTTAGGAAGAACTCAACCCTTGTATTTCCCATTAACTGTGTAATTATTTTAATGTTAATTTGCTGTCTTAATGTATTTATAAATTGTTTATGTTCTTGTTATCATATACACACTATTCTTCCTCTTCTTCTTTCAGCTGTTCCCGTTAGGGGTCATCACAGCAGATCAATCGTTTCCATCTCACCCTGTCCTCTGAATCTTCCTCTGTCACACCAACCACCTGCATGTCCTCCCTCAGCACATCCATAAACCTCCTCTTTGGCCTCCCTCTTCTCCTCCTGCCTGATGGCTCCATCCTCAGGATCCTTCTCCATATGTATCCTGGGTCCCTCCTCTGCACATGTCCAAATCATCTCAATCTCTCCTCTCCGACGTTGTCTCCAAACCATCCTACCTAAGCTGTCCCTCTAATATATTCATTCCTAATCTTGTCCATTCTCATCACTCCCAAAGAGAATCGCAACATCTTCAGCTCTGCCACCTTCAGCTCTGCCTGCTGTCTTTTTGTTGGTGCCACCATCTCTAAGCCGTACAACATAGCTGGGCTACCTGTCTACAGTAAGGATGGGACTCTGTTGAGCGATGGTGACCGAAGAATATCGGCAAGATATTCTTCGGCCACAGTCACCCCTGCCACCTTTCTCTACCCACTCCACCCTGCCTACGCTCTCTTCTTCACCTCTCTACCACCCTCTCCATTACTTTGGACAGTTTACCCCAATTATTTAAACTCATCTACTTTCACCACTTCTACTCTTTGTAAGCGCACTATTCCACTGGGCTCCCTCTCATTCTCATGTACTAAGTCTTGCTCCTACTGACTTTAATTCCTCTTCTCTCCAGAGCATATCTCCACCTCTCTAGGCTAGACTCAACCTGCTCTCTACTCTCACTACAGATCACACTGTCATCTGCAAACATTATAGTCCAGCTGTACCCAATCCTGTTCTTGGAGGGCCCCTGCCTTGCATGTTTTCTAACTCTCTCTGTTCCACTCCCAGGCCTCTATCTGGTGTGCTCAGCCAATCAAGAGCTGGAAGACACCATTTTTTTAAAAAATCAGGTGTGACCTGAGTAGATAGACATGGAAAATTTCCAGGGCAGGGGCTCTTCAGGAACAGGGTTGGTGACACCTGTTGTTTTTTAAATATATATTTCATATTCTCCTAGCACAGCTCCAGCTCTGATTGCAATGATGTTTGAGTATTGTGATTATATATTTTCCATTCACCCTTTGATGTCCTGCCACACCTAAAGACATGCAGGTTAGGTGAATTGGAAACTTTATAATTGTCCCGGTCTCCCTTGTAAAAGAGCTCTTGATCTCAATGGGACTAACCTGGTTAAATAAAGGGTAAATTAAAAATTAAATGTCTGTTATTTATCACTGGCTATTGTCTGATTAGTTTTTTGTCACTTTGTGTTTTGTTTATTTGCATGTGTTTTTGTCTTCTGTTCTCATTTCATGCACTTGTCATGATTGCTCATTTTGCATTTAAGTCCTCACCTTTTTCCTGCTTGTCAGTTCCTTCGTGTGGTTTCCCATGAGTTGACTCATGAGTAATTGTGTTCTCTGTCTTTACTGTTTGCTTTTTCATTTGGTTTTTGATGCTTGTTGTTTATTTGCTGTGGCCCTTCCTGTTTCCTTGTTGATGGTTCTCTGGATTTTTGATATTCAGGTCTTGTTCACATTGTTTGCTGTTTTGGAACTACAGGGGAGGTTGTGGGATTATAATAAATCCCCTTAATTTCCACCTATCATCTACTCATTCCCTGCCTGTATGCACATATGCACACATACACAGACACCACTTTGCTTTTAATATATAGATGATTTACCAGCCCCTGTTGGAATTGCATCTGGGTCCAGAATGTAATTATTAACATCCATTGTTCAGTGTTGTTAGCTAATATCAGTAGTTTCTCCAAAAATATTGGTCCTATCAATATTCCATTTTAGCGGCGTTCTTTCTTGACCAAAAATATATAAGTACACCAAACGGTAAATGTCAGCTCTCCCCAGTTTGCCCACGATCAGTTATCCACATGCATGCACGCACACATACAGGACACTTCACTTTTAAAATATTGTGGTGAGCTGCATAGAAGAAAAAATAAGCAAGAGCTTTTTGTCTTTCCTACATTCTGCCCCAAGTAGGTGCTTTTATTTTTATTCACATACAGAGACAGTGGCAGAAGACATCAAATACACTACACTTCCCACTCATGGTAACAGCAACATGACACTTAACTAAACTGACTAAACCAATTGAGCTTCAACACCCATGGTGCATTGCAGCACAACATCAATTGTTCACTGATGTTACCAATTATCCCTAATTTCTCAAAATATTTCGTCCTATCAACTTTCCTTTTTCACCCCATTCATCCTTGACTCAAAATACATAAGCATAACAAATGGCACATGTCAGCTCTCCCCAGTTTCCCCATGATCAAAGGTATATACACACACACACACACACACACACACACACAGAGGCCACTTGACTATTAATAGATTAGTTGTTGCATTTGTTTGAAGGGCATAATGTAATTTTGGTAGATGAGTGGTTAATTGCATATTTGAACTGATGTACATATGCATGAAAATTCAGTAAGGTGTATCTTCTGTTATGCATTCCAATTCTAAGGTAGAACTCTACTAGTGTATACTAAAGTATATCTAAATATGTATATGTGAAATATGTATATGTGAAAGTAAAGAAAAATACTTTACATTACTTTATGTTCTTCTGCACTTCCACTAGTAGCCTACAATACGTAACTGTGGATAAATATCCATGAGTTATAAATGATATGGACTTCTGGTTCTATTGAAGAGGTTCTCTTGAACAACTCATTCTCACTCTCAGCAGAAACCCTCATGGATAAGTTCAACTTTATCTGCGAAACCTGTTGCACCAGCCAAACTACATATGCATCAGCATTTGCCTCTATGGATTACTGAGGATCTGAGAGCCCTCGGCAGGGACTGTTGGAGGCTTGACCACAAGTGCCCATCCTCCAGACAGGAATGGGTTCATCAGACACGGCATGATGGCCTGAGAGATTATCACTGTGACATGTCACCTGCTAAAGCAGCATTTTATTCTAATTTATTCAATAACAATAAGCATAAAGCCAGGCTCCTATTTGATACTATGGCAGTACAGACCCAGGGACAGCAGTTTCTGTGGCTGTGGCTTCTATGGTTCTGTGGCTATAAATCAAACAGCAATTGATTTTTTCACCTTATTAATGAATAAAGTAGATGATATTAGGAGCATGTCACCACAGTGTGAGGACAAATTGTGCACTTAGTTTGACTTTTCTGATTGTTTGATCAATATTGGGTGGGAATTGATTGATTTTGAGCCCATTTCTCTTGCTGATCTTTCCAAGGTGTTTATGAATGCCAAGAACACCACTTGTTCTCTCAATCCATTGTCATGTTGGAAAATGAAAGAGTTCTGGCACATTTTGGGGCTTGTTTTCATAATATTGTTAATCTGAATCTGTCCGCTAGATTATTTCCAGCTGCTTTTAAATTAGCAGTTCCACTAGTAGACCTTTGTGTAATTTGTCATTTTTATCAAAACCTTTAGAGAAAGTGTTTTGAAATAACTTCATAAGCTTCACTGGCTGAGCTGCCACAGACATAAATGCAACATTTCCCTGGAGAATATAAATTATACAAATATGCACCAAGGTTTTTCAAACAAAGGACAAAATTTTTCACATCTTAATGTGATGCGACTTTGATAACATGATTTTTTTTTTTAACTAACTGCATAGTCATTGTGCATTCTCTCCTCAAAATAAGGCATAATCTGTACTCCAAAGGCAGGTCACAGGGCTTTGTTATTTTGCTCTTCTCTAGAATTACCTGTCTGCTGAGATAAAACAGTCCAACTCTGTCTGGCTGTGAGCTATTTCATACTCCTGTTGTAGAAAAGCTCAGCACAAGGTTAATTTCTTCATATTTTGTTTCTCAGTAATCCCATGGATAGCATTCCAAAGGATGATGCTCATTGTCTCGATCATTGGATTCTAGTTCCACTCCTTAGGGATCCATAACAGGCACATTTTTCAACTCTTCTGACTCTGCCAAAAGCTGATTAGCTCATGCAGGTGTGTTCAACCAATCAAGAGCTACAGATAGCTGAATGAGCTAATGAGCTTTTGGCAGAGCAGGGAGAGATGGAAACTGTGCAGCCTAGGAGCCCCCATGGACCTGAAGTGGGAGCCATTGGTCTCAGCGTTGCACCATAGTGTTTTGAGCATTTTGAAACAGTACATCATTTTCTGAAGCAATTAATTCAGTCTTTTTGGCAGACACAAAAACCAGTAGTCCAGATGGTAATAATCTATTTGGGACATGCCTGAACACACATTGCTATTTAAGCAGTGGGAAATAACTGCAAATAAGGGCACAGGATCCAAAGAACCTGGTTTAGTGTTGCAATTATATAAAGAAATCAACCAGTCAGTTTGTGCTTTATCATCCTCTTTCATGGCCGAGATATGTTGGAACATGGTACATTGCTGTTCTAAGGCAAGCACAGGAGTGAGTGGTTTACTGTTGAGGAAATCGATTGGGGCACATAGTGCACATGCACCTGTAATTAGCAGTTAGAAGAGACAAAATGCTGGATACAGAAACCAGTATGATTAACCGGTATGAAGATTTTGCTTACAGGGATGAGAATGGGCAAAGAAAAAAGATTCTGAAAATCAGCAGGGGCCTGGGTCCAGTGGTGGGGCCCACAGGTTTTGAGCATTTCGGGGCCACTAGAGAGACCCAATTTCATGAATTTCCATTTTATATTTTTTTGGTACATTGGGGTATGTGGAAGCCTTACTGTAATAAAAGGATCTGTCTATACAGACCTTCTTTCAGTGATACCTGTCTCGTGCTATAGCACATGTACTTAATATAAATGCCACAGCATTGGGCAGGTATCACTGAACTCACTAAAACTATTCTTCAAGTGTCTTTCCTTAACCTGCAATGAGCTCTGAAATATACTGGAACTTCATGCAAGTATGTGTAAATCATTTAAATAGATTAAAACCTATCAAAACAACATTTGTGGTATAAAACAGTGGCTTTATTAATATTTCCAGGTAAAATATATGCTTACAAATTATTGCCCCATAATAAATTCCGAAATCACACCAACTGCTTATGTCAGTCACCAGGAAAACCCCACAGGCACATACAGCATAGCATCATTAAAAATCACACATCCTGTGCACCAGCTGTACCACAGTCTATGAAATTCACCAAAATAAAGATTAAAAATAGGTAACACTTTATTATTAACCGCACGCTCATTGTAAAGCTGTACGGAAATCTGTTTATGTTCTTACCAATGACTAGCTAATAGAAAAGAATGCTCTGTAAATGTTTTATAAGTAGTTATTTAAGCATTTACTTACACTTTATAAATGCTTTGCTAATGCTTTATAGTGTGCAGTTAATATAAAGTGTTACCTAAAAATAAATTGATGCAGGCCGATTTCAACATGCAGACAAAATATATCTCGTCATTTTTGAAAGGTTTAGCTATTAAAGAGTAAAAACTGAAGGACATCAATTGTAAGACCTGAAAGAAGTTTCTGTAGCAACTATTTTAGCCATAAGGTCAAGTAAGAGAGGGAAGCATTAGCTTTTTAAATATTTGAAAGACACGAGACTCATCGAGAGGATTTAGTGCTGCTATAACGGACTGATGCAGCAGATGGCAGCAGTGCAACAATAAGCATGCTGGCTGCAAAAGAAAATGCCACAAGAGAAGAAGGGTTCATCTGTTATATTGTTGTCAACACCACAGATCTATACTGTCACATTTTCAGATAAAAACGTGTTTCGTGTCAAAATAAAGCCAAAAACTGTTTCGCTCGTGATTACTTAAACAGCCTAGCCCTAATCCTAACCCTCAATCTATGTGGGATGTACTATGTTTTAACCGATCCAAACAAAGTTATTGAAAGGATCTTTGAAAGTTTTTTCCCAAAGGGCTGCTGGAAAACCACAGTAGACTTTGACACCATCAACTGTATATGGAGCCATTAACGACAAAATCTCATAGCAATGACAGGCAGACAAATCAACATATGAAGATGCAGGGGACAGGGGGAGCTTTGCACAGACATGTTATTCATGGGTCGAATTCCAGGAACAGAGCTTGGATCCCATCAGTCGCCGCTTGATTGTGGGATGCAGGGAGAGCTGTTAACAGCAATAATAAAACATTTATGCCAGGTGAGTGAACTGTCCCAAAAATGCCCTCGGACCCCAGAGGGTTAAATAAATAACTTTAAAAGAAAACCTGTGCCAAATTCACATGCAGATCTCCTTGGATCTGCTGTGGCGACCATGTGTGCTTTCAATAGAATATTCAGACTTTCATTTTGATGGACAGGATGAGGCTTGGTGGATATCCCAGATGTCTATGTAACTTCACACCTGGGCATTGACGCCCAGGCACACTGATAATAATAATAATAATACTAACAACAACAACTTTGACTGCAAGCAATCACGGAAGGGCCCTCATGTCCACACCACTGCCTTTGTCCTAATAATGATAATCAGCTCCTGCTCTAATGATAACTTAATTGGCTGATACAACTGAAGAATGTATTGCTGGTGTTCAGTTATTCGTCAGGACTTACCCCACAAAAACAGAAACCTTACAGAAGTCTTATATAGGTGTACAACATGCAAGATCAGGTCGTCATACTCCATGTGCATCAGGCTTTTAGGAACACCAATCATGCATAGTTTATGTGTTTTTATAAATGTGCTCGTGAGAGATCCTCCACTGGAAATATTCAAACCCTGGCAGAGAGACTATAATGATTTTGAAACTGAGCTTAAATCAGAAAATGTTCTTCTTTAATGGAACCCACAAGGAAACCATTTCTCTAATGAAGCAATTGGGCTTGAAAGACTGATGATAGCAGGCTCACTTAGGTGTGCTGCACTTGGTGGGAGTCTGCTGAGATGGCGTGCTTTGAATATATTGTTGTACTGAACCAAATGGGATGTAAAATGTTACATCTTTGTGCTTGAAACACCTCTTTAATTAAGTAACTATATTCATATATCTCTTATCTAATCATGTTCTTTGTCAGTGCAGTTAAATTTGTTTGCATCCATGGAATTTGATTGGTCACACCAAAATTCCTGCAGTTCAGCAGCTCCTGCCTCAGTAAGGGGCGGATGTGAGGTCACAGTGTTGGAACCAGCCAAGACACTATGTGCACTTTTCTGCATGTACTGTGTATAGCAAAGCTTGACTGATTTGGTGCCCTATGGAAGATTGTTATCTGGTGTCCCTTACATCACAACTAATTACCCAGCAATAACTGTGTTCATTTATGCAACCCCAATTCCAATGTAGTTGGGACATTGTGTAAAATGTAAATAAAAGCAGAATACAATGATTTGCAAATCCTCTTCAACCTGTATTCAATTGAATACACCACAAAGACAAGATATTTAATGTTCAAACTGATAAACTTTGTTGTTTTTGTGGAAATATTTGCTCATTTTGAAATGGATGCCTGCAACACGTTTCAAAAAAGTTGGGACGGGGCAACAAAAGACTGGGAAAGTTGATGGCTGCTCAAAGAAGACCTAATTGGAAACACGTGAGTGTCATGATTGGGTATAAAAGCAGCATCCCCAAGAGGCTCAACCATTCACAAGCAAAGATGGGGTGAGGATCATCGCTTTGTGAACAACTGCATGAAAAAAATAGTCCAACAGTTTAAGAACAATGTTTCTCAACGTTCAGTTTCAAGGAATTTAGTGATTCCATCATCTACAGTCCATAATATAATCAGAAGATTCAGAGAATCTGGAGAACTTTCTACAGGTAAGCGGCAAGGCCGAAAACCAACACTGAATGCCCATGACCTTCAATCCTTCAGGCGGCACTGCATTAAAAACCGACATCATTGTGTAAAGGATCTTATTGCGTGGGCTCAGGAACACTTCAGAAAACCATTGTCAGTTAACACAGTTTGTTGCTACATCTACAAGGTCAAGTTAAAACTCTACCATGCAAAGAGAAAGTCATACATCAACAACATCCAGAATCGCCGCCGCCTTCTCTGGGCCGGAGCTCATTTGAAATGGACAGATGCAAAGTGGAAAAGTGTTTTGTGGTCTGAGTCCACGTTTCAAATTGTTTTTGGAAATCATGGACGTTGTGTCCTCTGGACAAAAGAGGAAAAAGACCATCCAGATTGCTACCAGCGCAAAGTTCAAAAGCCAGCATCTGTGATGGTATGGGGGTGTGTTAGTGCCCATGGCATGGGCAACTTACACATCTGTGATGGCACCATCAATGCTGAAAGGTACATCCAGGTTTTGGAGCAACACATGCTGCCATCCAAGCAACGTCTTTTTCAGGGACGTCCCTGCTTATTTCAGCAAGACAATGCCAAGCCACATTCTGCACGTGTTACAACAGCGTGGCTTCGTAGTAAAAGAGTGCGGGTACTAGACTGGCCTGCCTGCAGTCCAGACCATTGAAATCGCCCACTGAAAATGTGTGGCACATTATGAAGCACAAAATACGACAATGGAGATCCCGGACAACTGAAGTCGTACATCAAGCAATAATGGGAAAGAATTCCACCTACAAAGCTTCAACAATTAGTGGTCCTTAGTTCCCAAATGCTTATTGAGTGTTGTTAGAAGGAAAGGTGATGTAACACAGTGGTAAACATACCACTGTCCCAGCTTTTTTGAAACGTGTTGCAGGCATCCATTTCATAATGAGCAAATATTTGCACAAAAACAGTAAAGTTTATCAGTTTGAACATTAAATATCTTGTCTTTGTGGTGTATTCAATTGAATATAGGTTGAAGAGGATTTGCAAATCATTGTATTCTGTTTTTATTTACATTTTACACAATGTCCCAACTTCACTGGAATTGGGGTTGTACATGCAGAAAAGACAAAGCTTGTGTCTTCTATGTTTATTTTATTAATAAAGAACAAAACATATCAAAAAGGGTAATAAAAAGTATCATATATATATATATAAAATCCTCCCCGTGAGGGTGGTATGTGTATTCTTCAAGCTCAGGTCCTCTACCATTTGAGGCAGTATCTTAGCTATTCCTAGGACAGCATTTCTCTGAACAGAGGCCTCTGATATTGTGCCTGGAATCACCTGGATCCACTCTTTGAATTTGAGGGTTACAGCTCCTAGTGCTCCTATTACCACTGGCACCACATTGGATTTTACCTTCTGCTCCAGTTGTTCCTTCAGCCCTTGATACTTCTCGATTTTCTCATGCTCCTCCCTTCTGATGTTGCCATCAGTTGGGAATTCCATATCAATAATAGCTACAGTCTTCTTTCCCTTGTCATTGACCGCAGTGTCTGGTTGGTTGTCCAGCAACTGCTTGTCTGTCTGGAATTTCACTTGCAAAATAAAGTAACAGTACCAGGGTAATTTTGTTGGTGAGGAGTTAGCAAACACTGTGTCATCACAATCACATTACAGTTATTTCTAGTAGTGAGAGAGTTTGTATTTGTTATTGATTTTCTATGGCAACCAGGCTTCAAACATGCTCCAGCAGACAGCCCAAAGCGAGCAAACACCTGGACATTCAGAACTGGGCCAGAAATAGGGCTGGGCGATATGACCTTAAATTCATATCACGGTATAAATTGAATCCCTTCACGGTAACGGTATATATCGTGATATAAACTTAATTGTAAAAATTATAACGTAAGTGCTCTGAATGGGTGACTTAGCAAAGCTAAATTGAGAAAAAAAAACAATGACAACAACAACAAAAACAGATATAATGTAATTTTGAGAACATTTATTATGTGGATCTCAAAACTACAGCTACAATTTGCCAGAAGGTACGTCGAAGATGCAAGCCAAGCTATATTTAATGTTTTGGTACACTTGTTGTTGGGTCAGTAGCTGAGGTTTCTTCTCTTGAACACTAGATGGCACACCCACTCTGAATACAGACTGTCTCTTTTCAGGACAGAGGCACTTTCTCATTTCCAAAGCGCAACAAGATCCCCTCCCCCAAAAAAGTACTTCATTTACTCATATTTGAAGTCAGTCTTGGTAAATCGTCGTTCCCTGACTGATTTTGTCCTGCTTTGGTTAAAAAAAGCCTTGTGTTATTTAATGTGGTGCTTTTTCAGACCTGACGTTTGATGAGCTATAGTGTTTTAAACCTCTAAAATGTTATTGGCAGGCCCTATTTTAACTAATTTTGAGTGGTTTTAGATGTATTGAAAGCAAGAATTATTTCATGAAAAAATTTGATGGAGTTTTTTTTCTGACACTGTTCAGAGTGCTCGAGCTGATCAAAGCACAAGCAGATGACGGCACAGAGACACTGAAAACAGGCGTAGCTGTTTGTCAGCGTCACTGAGCTGTGCTGTTTTGTCTGTGCTGTCTCTGTGCTGGCTGCATCGCACATCTCACATGAACAGTGAGAGACTCACCTCAGCTCAGAACACCCCTACCCCCCACACTCACTGTAGTAACTTCTGCAGCAACAGAGCAGTGGTCACAGAGGTTAATATATGTCCACACTCCCCATGCTGCCCACTAAACATGAATGTCCCTTCACAGACAGCGACATGACACCTCCTAACCTAGCAAAATATTGATGAAGCGCCCAGATGTTAATCCATTTTCAATGCAAATACGCGAGTGAACACACACGGAAAAATGGCCGCAAAATATGTGTTAAAATGCCGTTCTGACCTGGATATCGAGCCAGCTCAGCTGAGCTGAGACATCCTGCTGTATTCAGCGCTGCACGACTCATCAATCCACCTCTTTCTGGCTTGTGCATGAATGCATTGCATACCCAAATGCCATTGGTCAGTAAAATAATGTTATAACTCTCACATGCTTGTGATATATATCATTTGAAAGTTCTTGTCTTCTGGTTTCTGGAGATATGTGTATGGACTCTGTAAGTGCTACACAACTTGAGTAACGTAACTTCAAACATGTCCAATTTCTTTTTTTTCTTTTTTTTTTTTTTTGTTCTCCTCATGTAAAGTCATTTTAATAGCCTGTATCTTGAATATACTTCATAGCAGTCGGTCTGCTCTGTGTCAGTCTGATCCCATCAGATCTCAGAAGCTAAGCAGGGCAGGATCTGGTTAGTACTTGGATGGGAGATCTCTTTGGAACACCAGCGGCTGTGTGTGTTTCTCCAGGTAAAACTGGAGTTACGTCAGGAAGGGCATCCGGTGTAAAACTTGTGCCAATGACCAATGCGGATCTGGCTGTATCCACTGTGGTGACCTCGAACAATAAACTGGGAGCAGTCGAATGAACAACAACAACACATTGGATATACTTCATAGTAGACCTTTCAAACTCACTACACTTGTTTATGTTCTGGACAACAGCTGTGCACAACATTAGATCTCTAGTCTTAAGCACTGTGAAACTGTAAGGCTTTTAGTATGTAAAAGTGCCATTTGGCACAGTTGATCCCAATTAGCTCCAAATGTGCCAAACAGGATTGTTTGTATGTTATGACTAATTTGACCATAAAAAAATACATTTCCATATTTATATGAATGCAAATTTCCATTCAAGCACTTTCTTTTTCAATGTTTCAAATTTTCATATTTTAGCGTTCACTCCTGTGTGCTCTGGCCTCGCTTTGCTGTGTCTCCCTTTGAGAGACACAGCAAAAGATAAAGACTACGATTCCCATGGTGTGCTGGGAAGCTTATTTCGTTGGCTAATAGAACATATGACTCATAGGTTTGATATGTCACTTGGTTTGCTGGCTCTGAATGGCCAAAATCTTCAATGCAGAAGTGCCTTGGGAGCACTTGTTTTACTCAGAAGCATCCACCAGATGAATGTGCATACCTAGAACGGCGATTACACTGGATTTAGACAGTAAACAGGTTCGTGAATGAGCCCAAGTCACATGGAAAATCCGGATGTGTCGGAAACTAGTTGTTATGCACTGGAAAGATGCCTTTTTATTGTCATATTTTTAATTTTTCATGGAATAAAATGGACTTTGATGGATTATAACAACATACAACATTACTTTATGGGAAATACAACTGGATATTATTTTTCTGTGGAGTGTCACAAACAAAATGAGCCCACTTATGCCCAGGTTTGACTTGTTTTGGAGGGAAAATGTTCTATAGGTTTCTATAGGATTCCATAGAGGTCTTACCTCTTTCTTGATCTCTCTTGAGGCCCTGTCAATTTTGCAGGTTTCCCACATACAAAGAATGTAGAGGTCTGTAATTTTTATCATAGGTACACTTCAACTGTGAGAGACAGAATCTAAAAAAAAAAATCCAGAATATCACATTGTATGATTTTTAAATAATTAATTTGCATTTTATTGCATGAAACCCGACTCCGGATAAAGCGGAAGAAAATGGATGGAAGTATTTGATCACCTACCAACCAGCAAGCATTTTATAGACATAAGGACCTATAGGCTCCATTGCCAACATATAGAAACACCATATTAATCAACTCTGGCATTTTACTCAAATTTAGCCGATAAATTATCTGCTAGAAAAAAAAATGCAGAATTTGGATGAAAAACATCAGATTGTTTTATTTTGTCTGCATATTTTATGCAAGATAATGTTACCACTGTACTAGCAAGGAGACAGATTACTTTTTGTTCACCTATAACCACAATATATTTGAGAAGTGTGTATATACACATCACACTCAAACACAAGCAGATATAAAAGGCAAAGTATAAAAAAGTTACATAACTTAATTCCAAATTCAACAGTATAATTTATTACAGATTAAAAACTATTAAATGTTTATACATAATCACATACATCATTTTCTTTGTCGAACCATGGAACTTGGAAACTACAGTATCATCAAACACAAGTACGAGGTCTATTAGAAAACTAACTGGCAGTTTTATAAAAAACAATATATATATGGATTTGAATCATGTGCGATTACACCAGACATGCTTGAACCCTCGTGCGCATGCGTGAGTTTTTTCACGCGTGTCGGTGACATCATTCGTCTGTGGGCAGGCTTTGAGTGACCACTGGTCCAGCTATCTCGGCTGAAATCCTTTGTCTGAGACGCTGCTGGAGACGGCGCGCGTTGCTTTATCAAAATTTTTTCAGGACCTGTGAGGGATATCCGAGTGGACACTATTCGAGAAATTCAGCTGGTTCTCGGTGAAAAGTTTAACGGCTGATGAGAGATTGTGGAGTTTCTTTCGCTTTAAGGACAGCTCACAAAGCGGATCGGCGCGGCGCGGTCGGAGGTGGCGTCCGTCTGGCTGTTTCGAGCTGAAAACTTCCTAATTTAAGGCTCTGTTCACCCAGGTTGTTGTCAGAGAACAGAGAAGTTTCAGAAGAAGTCAGCATGAGGAGTTTATGCGGACATTCCACTGTTAAAGGATATTTTGTAATGAAAGAACATGCGGGCAAATTCGCCAAGTCGTTTCCATGACGACGACGCAAATCCATCTGCGCCGCGACAGGAAAAACACCTCCGTCTTGAAAACCATTTGTAAAATTCAGGCGGCTTTTGATGGCTTTCAACAAGTGAGTATCTGAGAAATTGTTTAACAGCTGGGCATGTTCCAACTTGTCCGTTAAGGTTTCCAATGGAGGTGTTTTTCCTGTGGCGACCCCCCGCGGTCGGGTCCGGCCCGACATGCGAATCTGCCCCCACGTTCTTTCATTACAAAATCTCCTTTAACAGTGGAATGTCCGCATAAACTCCTCATGCCGACCTCTTCTGAAACTTCTCTGTTCTCTGATGACGACCTGGGTGAACAGAGTCTGAAATGTGGAAGTTTTCAGCTTGAAACAGCGAGACGACGCCGCCTCGGAGTGCAGATCGCTGTCAGGCGCCGTGGGCCGTCCTTAAAGCGACACTTACAGACCAAAATCTCTCATCAGCCGTTAAAATTTTTACCGAAAACCAGCTGAATTTATCGAATGGTGTCCACTCAGTTGTGCCTTACAGTTTTCGAAAAAATTTTGATCAAACAAAGCAGCAGTCTCTGAGCCATTCCTAAACAATGAAAAAAACGACGAGAGGGTGGGCCACTCTTCACTGAAAGACTGCCCACAGGCGAATGACGTAACTGACAGGCATGAAAAAACTCTTGCATGCCCACGAGGGTTCAAGCATGTCTGATGTAATCACACGTGATTCAAATCCATATGGTTTTTGAAAAAAATAATAAGGTCGGATACTTTTCTAACAGACCTCGTATAGTTGTAAACATCCAAACAGGTCAGCATTAATGCAGACAGTTTGCTTCAAATGGTTACTCTAACATCTGTAACTGAAACTACACATGCACATGTTATATCAGTTCAACCCGTACGACAGTGTATACAATCCTGTAGGACTGTCTATATCCTATATGCTAACCTTTAGCTGACATATTACTCCCTGTCATTATGTCATGTATGAATTTTGTATGCTTTGAAATGTTTCAACTTCATCATATAAATACTTTGAAAAATGCATAATTGATATTCTAAACAGCAAGAGCAAAATTTTGTTTCCATAGAGCATAGGGATTTCTACAAGCCAAACTGCAGGAATGTCTTTCAGACATAAAGACATGGATGACCTCTAATTTCCTGCTTTAAAATTCAGATAAAACTGAAATTATTGTACTTGGCCCCACAAATCTTAGAAACATGGTGTCTAACCAGATCCTTACTCTGGATGGCATTACCCTGACCTCCAGTAATACTGTGAGAAATCTTGGAGTCATTTTTGATCAGGATATGTCATTCAATGCGCATATTAAGCAAATATGTAGGACTGCTTTTTTGCATTTGCGCAATATCTCTAAAATTAGAAAGGTCTTGTCTCAGAGTGATGCTGAAAAGCTAATTCATGCATTTATTTCTTCTAGGCTGGACTATTGTAATTCATTATTATCAGGTTGTCCTAAAAGTTCCCTGAAAAGCCTTAAGTTAATTCAAAATGCTGCAGCTAGAGTACTGACAGGGACTAGAAGGAGAGAGCATATCTCACCCATATTGGCCTCTCTTCATTGGCTCCCTGTTAATTCTAGAATAGAATTTAAAATTATTCTTCTTACTTATAAGGTTTTGAATAATCAGGTCCCATCTTATCTTAGGGACCTCATAGTACCATATCACCCCAATAGAGTGCTTCGCTCTCAGACTGCAGGCTTACCTGTAGTTCCTAGGGTTTGTAAGAGTAGAATGGGAGGCAGAGCCTTCAGCTTTCAGGCTCCTCTCCTCTGGAACCAGCTCCCAATTCGGATTAGGGAGACAGACACCTTCTCTACTTTTAAGATTAAGCTTAAAACTTTCCTTTTGAAAAAGCTTATAGTTAGGGCTGGATCAGGTGACCCTGAACCATCCCTTAGTTATGCTGCTATAGACTTAGACTGCTGGGGGGGTTCCCATGATGCACCCAGTGTTTCTTTTTATTCACCTCTTTTTGCTCTGTATGCACCACTCTGCTTTTAATCATTGGTGATTGTTCTCTGCTCTCTTCTACAGCATGTCTTTTTCCTGATTCTCTCCCCTCAGCCCCAACCAGTCCCAGCAGAAGACTGCCCCTCCCTGAGCCTAGTTCTGCTGGAGGTTTCTTCCTGTTAAAAGGGAGTTTTCCTTCCCACTGTCACCAAGTGCTTGCTCATAGGGGGTCGGTTTGACCGTTGGGGTTTTCTGTAATTATTGTATGGCTTTTGCCTTACAATATAAAGCTCCTTGGGGCGACTGTTTGTTGTGATTTGGCGCTATATAAATAAAATTGATTTGATTTGATTTGAAACTAAGATAACCGATCAGTCCTGTGCATGTTTATAATCACAATAAAATTCAGAGTTTTATATACGAGCTGCACTATATTCTATACATAGAGCAATATATTTCTATAGATTGGCCTATAGGATAAACAAACCTATATGATTCTATAGGCAGGCCTATAGAATTCTGGCGGAGATGTAGAGTGCCAGCAACAATGGCTCTCGGGACTTATAGCATATCTATAGCCTGTACAATCTGAATAATTAGTCCATGATTCCATAGCCACGTTTGACCTAAATGGTACCACCTAAGGTGATTAAACAACAATGGCAATCCAGTATACCATATCCTATGTGTACCATGTGTGATGTAGCAATGTCACTGAAGGATTACATACAGATCAAAAAAAAAAAAGCTTCAATCATGTTGAAAGTGTACCACATTATTTGTCTGACTGTAAAGACCAAAGTACAAATAGGTGCAGTTTGGAGAATCTGTGACTGAAAGCTTTGGCATGATGCAGTTAAAACAGCTGTTTTAACCATGTAATGCCACTTTTGCCACAATTTTGTAACAAAAAGCCTGGTTTACTTTGTACAGGAGCCAAAAAATAAAGTTGCTCCATTTCTGGTAAAAGGTGATATAAAATGTTGGTTGCGGTAACAGGATTAGAATGTCTGGAGTATTGAAGACACTTGGCTTTTGCAACCAGAGCATGAGGGCCCAGGCATTTGTAGGATAGAGGGTTTATGGTACAGTGCAGAACCTCCAACTAGGTCAAACCTATTTCTGGTGTCCCACCATGTGCTAGAAGGTGCTCCAACATACTGGCAGCTGTGGGTGGAATAATATCAGTGGAGCTGCAAATTCATCAGTGGGCAGTTTGGGTCCAGCCCTCACACTGTTTGCTGCCTCCATCAGTGCAGTCAGTGTTCAACATCTGGTCATTCAAAAGGCTGTCTAATACTGTGTTTGGCTACACACCAGGCACTAAAAAGGGTGGGGTGGGGAGGGGGGTCTATGTGCATACATAAAGGTTTGACTGGACTGATTTATTCATTCTTTGAAGCTGATCTTAAAAAACAGAGCTGTGGCCCAGTCAGATCTTATACATCAAGACACAAAAAAAGTAAAAAAAAAAAAATGTACTAAAACCTCTCAAATCTAAAAATTACTTCCAGTTTGTCTGTGGCCTCAATGTGTTTAAATCTGACATTAATTCAAAACCCCTGCTGCTACTTGAGTTCTCTTTCTATCTTTCTAACACACACACACACACACACACACACACACACACACACACACACTGAATTGGATGAATCCACAAAATAATATTCTGCAGCCTTGGGCTACTATGTAAACCACAAGCCAGTTGTGTACAGAAAGCAAAAGGAGACAGCTCATGCATTTTCATCAATAGCAGCAGCAGCAGCAGCAACCACAAAACAGCTTCTTGTACAGCAGTATGAATCTTGTGAAAACATTGTTATTATTATTTGCCTGAATTTATAAAGTTGCTTTTTGTAATCCAAGGGTTATACTGTATATCATTTTTACATCTAAATATGTGTTGATCAACTTCATCAGTATGGACTAAAGACCCTGTTTTTGGCCATGTGCAACTTGGCCATCTCTACCATCTACCGGACACAATGGTCATTATTATTGCCAGTGCGCACATCCCCGAACGAGACTGCCTGCACTCATGTGGGTGTGGTGGTCCAAAAAATCAGGTGTGGTGAAAGCACAGACCATATGTTTGCATCATCTGTCATAAGATCTGTGGAGACAGTGACACGAATGCTGCTACATCCAGTAACAAAGCTTCAGAGCTTTCATTCAAAAGTGATGGCTCGGATTTACAGAGGATGTACAGAGAGGAGACAATACTCTTCACCCTGAAACTTTTAACTTTTTCAGAGTCTGTTGTATTTTGGGTTACACATCATGCAGCTGGTGTGAAGAAAAAAAATACATGCTGTGATGGTTCCGTGGACACAGAAACACAGCAGCTTTTCCCCAGCAGCTGCACGATGTGTAACCACATCGTGTAACCACATCACGCAGCAAAAGAAAAAATTTAAAAAATACATATCAACCACGGGATTCGAACCCGTGCCTTCCAAAAGCTCTGATTACCAGACAGAAACTTTACCAAGCAAGCTACCTCTGCTATCCTGTAAAGGGTGCTGAAAACTGCTTCATATCAGGAAGCACATGGATGTATTTAAAAAAAAAATAAAAATGGCGCACCATATAAAAACATTGCATTGTATTAAATCCCTCTTATCAAGCAGGCAATACAGATATGATCTGTCTGTTCCTCTGTAGATGACCCATGGTGTACAGTGACCATGGGTCATGACATCATGCTCATCTCATTCATGTCCACATCTGCTGGTGGTATCCATCTGGCCCGCGCGCATGTCCTGTTGACACACGTGTCTTGTGGACGGTGCTCTGCAGGACACCGTGTCATGTGGAACAGAGCTCACTTGGGTGACATGACAGTGAGATCACCTGCTGCATGTTATGATCTGATGGTCCATTTCAACCTTGCACGCACACTCGCTTGCTGCAGCCCGTCACCACAAATATGTGTTTTTATTTATGTCCACTTGATGACAGCAAACAGACACACATGCATCACAGCGGTCAGTTGTTAATCCATGTCTGTCCAAATACAGTACTGTCCAGCTGAGATGTCCAGAATGACAGATCCCCACAGCCACTTCTGTCATAGCCACACCTCCTGTCAGTTCACCGCACACACCAAAGCCACACTTGTGGGGCACTTAGACAAATTTCACTGCGAGTACGACAGTGATTGTCTGCAGACTGTTGTCGTGCCAAGAGTGTGAATGGCCACAACTTTTCTAAGTGCCATGCAAGCGGTGTTAGATGTTCCTGCGTGTCAGCTGGAATTTGGCCGACACCTGCCGCGACAGGGATCGATGGGTTTGCACAACGCACATTCTGTCTTTCAGCCACTGGTGTGCGCAAATAGTTGTAGCAACAGGTGTACAAGACGTTGGAAGCAGCTACAAAATTACAAGGTTTGCATACAATTCATGCTTCATGCACACTTAATGCACAATCTGACCAAATTTGCACAATGTGCGAAGGGGCCCCCACGGAAGTGAACAAAGTAATGCCAGTGTACCATTGGATGTAACAGCCTAAATCTAAATTGTTATGATTTCGGTGTGGCATGTCCTTTAAAGGTCATGCCACTCTATTTGGTTGAATTTACATTCGGCACATCCATGACTAAGAGACAGTCTACAAATTTGACAGCTTTGTGGCATACAGATACACTTCTGATAGCCAAGTCTAGGAAGTCACTGAAAGCCTGAATCTTATTCTTGATCCAGGACCATAACAATCTTAGATATTGCATCTTCTTAAGTGCTGTAATCAGGGCATACGATGATTCTGCAAAGATACCAGCATTATCCATGAAGTAAAGACTTTGCTAACAAAGGCACCGAAGCTACTGGTTTCCACAACCCGACCCAATACCCCAGTCCATGCAAACACTGAACAATATAGAAGCCAGAACACATCACTGGCTGGGTGTGATGTCCAGCAACTTCTTGGTTATCCAGTAAATGCTTAGGATGTCACAGACAGCACTCCAGTCAAACCAATCAAACACTTTGCAAAAATCAAACCAGGCTGCAAAGAAACACTGCTGACACATCAAATGGAGTACATTCATTTAAACACAAATCAACCATTTTTATGAGATAGCATTTGAATACCTTTGCATATCTGAACAAGGTAAGAAATTTAAAGAGTTTACTGAGTTATACTCCAGTGCAATTTATATGTGGTTTTCCCTCTTTAAGGGGCATTTTTTAACAGGTACAATTTATACTCTGGTGTGACGTATAATCCAGAACATGTGGTATATTTAGTGTTTATGAAATAATTGACAAAAATCTTTTGTTGTTAAAATTGTTGTCCTTTGATTCTATATGCAACATATGCTGTCTGGTTATTTAAACCTGCAGAGTAAGGAGGGCTGCCTGCATTTCTCCTCTGACATTTCAGCTCCATTGACAAAGAAACCTGCAGCTTTTAGATTCCATTAAGTGTGCATGGTGTCCAGTGATGCCGCTAACGTGTTACTTAGTAATGCATTACTCTAATCTGACCGCTTTTTCAGTAACGAATAATCTAACACGTTAATGTTTCCAAATCAGTAATCAGATTAAAGTTACTGTGTCACTGTGCATTACTATTTTTTTGTATTGTGGGTCGATTGCAGCTTTAAAACAGGTGTCCCAACGAGATGCAGTGTGGGGTCTGAACTGTCCACTTTCAGCGAGCTGCTGCACAGAGCGGCATCCACTGTGAAGCTCAGCTCAGAGTTGAAGAACAGTTGTCTCTCAAAGCACGGTGACGCTCAGAGCTATGGTTTTACAAAGACATTTTTACACTTTTTTCTTTAAAGCTCTGTGCTGCTCTGTGCGTGTCCTCATTAAAAACAGCTGATCTGCAACACACAAATACTTACACTTTTTTTCTACCCAAATGCACCTAGTCCCTTTCTGAGGACATGACTTAAAAAAAATGCTGATAAAACATTCTTACCTGTCAATCTGGTCGCATTTTCTGCATAAATAAATGCGATCCATTCTTCCTGCTGAAACAGCAAACCAGGGGCAAATCCATGTGGGAAGGGAGCGTGGTCGCGAAGTGGGGGGGCAACAGTCCTAGATCAGAGGTCCACTATTACTAATACTATTACTAATTACTTCTTAATAATAATAATAATAATAATAATAATAATAATAATAATAATTTCAACAACTAAAATGTTTAGAAATAATTTAAATGTTAGAAAGAATTTAATAGTTACATTTATAAACAATGTAGGTTAGAAATGGTAAGTTTTGCCATTACAGTGCTGTCAGCATTTAAATATGAGGTCAAGAAAGATGTCTTTATTTTATTTTTTATTAAACAAATATTTATGTTCATTGAAGTCAAGAAATGGTGACTATAAAGTGAGTATTGGCAAAACGGGTTATCATTTTCATGTTGAGGTGGCGGGGGGGTGGGGAGTTGTCAGCAGCTACTGAAAGTAACTAAAAAAGTAACTAGCAATCTAACTTAGTTACTCTTAAAATTGAGTAAGTAACTAAAAAAAGTAACTAGCAATCTAACTTAGTTACTCTTAAAATTGAGTAATCAGTAAAGCAACTAATTTACTTTTTCAAGGAGTAAATACTGATGGTGGCTGAATATGGGGCATTGTGGGATTTCTAAAGTAGCATTTCTTCATCTTGTCATTTCTTCAATGAGAGGAATATTTCTTTGAATCACTTCAGATAATTTACAATTTTGTCAAAAAACATTTTTTTTATTTTTTTTTTTGTATTTAAAAGGAAAACTCCCATACACAAATGTAAACATACATGAGTGAGGTGATCAAGGCTGGAGCGCAAACTTGAAAGTACATTCAGCAATAGAACCAAAGTGTTGTGAAAGTGTCGTGACACGGACCCACAACAGGGGGCGTTAATGAACGGACAATGGATAAGCCAAAAAGTAACAATTTAATGTTGTGAATCGCACAACAACGTACAGACAATAACAATATGGTGGACTGTCAATCATACACCAGGTGACGTGTGGGCAGGCTCGACGATAGAAGACGCCTGGAGAGAGAAGAGCTGGATCCCCACACAGCTTCCAACACCAACGGAGCTGAAGAACACCGGAGCCGCCAAGCCCTGCGCCCCAGGTGGCCGCTGTCTTCAGCAGTCAGACCCGGTACTGCTGGCAGAGAACAGAGACAGTCCAGATGAGTGTGAGTTCGCACACTCAGTAATCCCACAGTCTGTATTAAGTAAAGGAGGGAAAACCTCCACCTCCAATCACACACACCCGTGCAGCTCCTGGTCAACCACTTATCTGGGTTGGGGTGTGAGGCGAAGCCGTCGCTGTCACACCAAACGCCAATCCCTCAGATAAGGACACACTCCAGGAAAACGGCTGCAACAGAAGTTCAGGTTATTACACACAAAGTGTCAGTCAGCAGAGAAATTACCTGAATGGTAGTTGATTTCTCGGCGAGGAGGTGGAGTTGCAGTCCGGTCTTTGTAGTGGTGGTGATGGGTGACAGCTTGTGTTGATTAATGACAGCTGTCACCTCCAGCAAAGCCGACGCCCTCTCGTGCTTGAAGCCCGCACTTCAAGCAGGGCGCCATCTTGTGGTGGTGGGCCAGCAGTACCTCCTCTTCAGCGGCCCACACAACAGGCCCCCCCCCTCAACGGGCACCTCCTGGCGCCCGACCAGGCTTGTCCGGGTGCCGCCGGTAGAAGTCGGCCAGGAGGGCCGGGTCCAGGATGAAGCTCCTCTTCACCCAGGAGCGTTCTTCGGGTCCATACCCCTCCCAGTCCACCAAATACTGGAACCCCTGGCCCTTCCGACGGACGTCCAGGAGCCGGCGCACGGTCCAAGCCGGCTCCCCGTCGATGATCCGGGCAGGAGGCGGCGCCGGTCCGGGGGCACAGAGGGGTGACACGTGGTGAGGTTTGATGTGGGACACATGGAAAACTGGGTGGATCCGCAGTGAAGCTGGCAGCTTCAGCTTCACTGCGGCTGGACTGAGGACCTTGAGGATAGGGAAAGGTCCGATGTATCTGTCCTTCAACTTTTGGGATTCCACTTGCAGGGGAATGTCCTTTGTAGAAAGCCAAACCTCCTGCCCAGGCTGGTACGCAGGGGCCGGGGCACGCCGGCGGTCTGCATGGTTCTTGGCCCTCGTCCGGGCTTTGAGCAGGGCAGAGCGGGCGGTACGCCACACCCGACGGCACCTTCTCAGATGGGCCTGGACCGAGGGCACCCCGACCTCTCCCTCCACTAGCGGGAACAATGGAGGCTGGTACCCCAAACACACTTCAAATGGGGAGAGGCCGGTGGCAGACGAGACTTGGCTATTATGAGCGTACTCGATCCAGGCCAGATGGTCACTCCAGGCCGTCGGGTGCGTGGAGGTCACGCAACGGAGGGCCTGCTCCAGTTCCTGGTTTGTCCGCTCTGCCTGCCCGTTCGTCTGGGGGTGGTACCCAGACGAGAGACTGACGGTGGCCCCCAGTTCCCTACAGAAACTCCGCCAGACCTGGGAGGAGAACTGAGGACCACGATCCGAGACAATGTCCGATGGAATCCCATGCAGACACACGACGTGGTGGACCAGGAGGTCTGCAGTCTCCTGGGCCTTCGGGAGCTTCGGGAGGGCCACGAAGTGGGCCGCCTTGGAAAACCGGTCCACTATCGTTAGGATGGTGGTGTTTCCCTGGGACGGCGGGAGGCCCGTGACAAAGTCCAGGCCGATATGAGACCAGGGGCGACGAGGCACTGGCAGAGGCTGGAGGAGGCCTTGGGCCTTGTGATGGTCAGCTTTGCCCCTGGCGCAGGTGGTGCAGGCCTGGACATACTCCCGGACGTCGGCTTCCATAGACGCCCACCAGAAGCGCTGCCGGACCACTGCCACGGTTCTTCGCACCCCTGGGTGACAGGAGAGCTTGGAACCGTGACAGAAGTCAAGGACCGCAGCCCTGGCCTCTGGTGTGACGTACAGTTTGTTCTTCGGACCTGTCCCCGGGTCCGGGCTCTGTGTCAGGGCCTCCCAGACGGTCTTCTCCACGTCCCAGGTAAGGGCGGCCACGACAGTGGACTCGGGGATGATGGTGTCAGGGGGGTCTGACAGCTCGGTCTTGACCTCCTCTTCGTGCACCCGGGACAGGGCATCAGATCGTTGGTTCTTTGTCCCGGGGCGGTAGGTGATCCGGAAGTCAAAACGCCCGAAGAACAGCGACCAGCAGGCTTGCCTGGGGTTCAGACGCTTCGCGGTCCGGATGTACTCCAGGTTCCGATGGTCCGTGAAAACTGTAAATGGTACCGACGCTCCCTCCAACAGGTGTCTCCACTCTTCAAGAGCCTCCTTCACCGCAAGAAGTTCCCGATTGCCGACGTCATAGTTCCGTTCAGCTGGGGTCAACCTGCGGGAAAAGTAGGCACATGGATGGAGAACCTTGTCGGACTCCCCACTCTGGGATAGCACGGCTCCTATCCCTGAGTCAGAGGCATCCACTTCAACAATAAACTGGCGCTTGGGATCGAGCTGCACCAGAACTGGTGCAGTTGAGAACCGGCGTTTCAACTCCCTAAACGCGGCTTCGCACCGATCCGACCAGGTGAAGGGGACTTTTGTGGAGGTCAGGGCTGTCAGGGGGCTAACTACCTGACTGTAACCCTTGATGAACCTCCGGTAGAAATTTGCAAAACCGAGGAACTGTTGTAGTTTCCTACGGTTCGTTGGTTGGGGCCAGTCTCTCACCGCCGCAACCTTGGCCGGATCAGGGGCGACGGAGTTGGAGGAGATGATGAACCCCAAGAAGGACAAAGAAGAGCGGTGGAACTCACACTTCTCGCCCTTCACAAACAGCCGGTTCTCCAACAACCGCTGTAGGACCTGACGTACATGCTTAACATGGGTCTCAGGATCCGGAGAAAAAATGAGTATATGGTCTAGATATACGAAGACAAACCGATGCAGGAAGTCCCGCAAGATGTGATTAACCAATGCTTGGAACGTCGCGGGCGCATTGGTGAGGCCGAACGGCATGACCAGGTACTCAAAGTGACCTAACGGGGTGTTAAATGCCGTCTTCCACTCGTCTCCCTCCCGGATCCGAACCAGGTGATAAGCATTCCTAAGATCCAATTTCGTGAAAATGTGGGCTCCATGCAGGGGCGTGAACACTGAATCCAACAGAGGTAACGGGTATCGGTTACGAACCGTGATCTTGTTCAGCCCTCTGTAATCAATGCATGGACGGAGTCCGCCGTCCTTCTTGCCCACAAAAAAGAAACCAGCACCCATCGGGGAGGTGGAGTTCCGGATCAACCCGGCAGCTAACGAGTCCCGGATGTAGGTCTCCATTGATTCGCGTTCCGGACGTGAGAGGTTGTACAGCCTGCTGGACGGGTACTCAGCGCCCGGTATCAAATCAATGGCACAATCGTACGGACGGTGCGGGGGCAGCGTGAGTGCCAGATCCTTGCTGAAGACGTCAGCAAGGTCGTGGTACTCGGCTGGCACCGCCGCCAGATTGGGGGGGACTAAAACCTCCTCCTTAGCTGTCACACCGGGTGGAACCGAGGATCCTAAACACTCCCGGTGGCAGGTTTCGCTCCACTGAACCACAACCCCAGACGGCCAATCAATCCGGGGATTGTGTTTTAACACCCATGGAAAACCCAATATCACTCGGGAGGTAGAAGGTGTTACATAAAACACAATCTCCTCCCTGTGATTCCCAGACACCACCAATGTCACTGGCTGAGTCTGGTGTGTGATTAGTGGAAGAAGGGTGCCATCTAGTGCCCGCACCGACAATGGTGACGGTAAGGCCACTAGAGGGAGCCCGACCTCCTTTGCCCATCTGCTATCCAGCAGATTTACCTCCGACCCCGTGTCCACCAGTGCTGGGGCGTGAAGGGTTAAATCCTCACTCAGGATCGTGACTGGGATTCGTGCAGATTTACGGGGTCTCCCCGCGTGGGTATTGTGACCCACCCTTAGCCCAGTCTCTAAGGACGAGTGCTGCTGTTTTGATCGTTTGGGGCATTCTCTCTGTGTGTGCTCAGTTGAGCTACAGAGAAAACACTCTCCACAGATCAGCCTCCTTTGTCTCTGATCTGATCGTTTTTTGGCCCTGCTCGTTTCCATAGCAACGTCAGCAGGGGGAGCTGTTGTCACGTGAAGAGCCCTGGCAGTGGAGCGTGGGGAAGTCGGCTCCCTTTCAGACCCGGGAGGAAGAGGGACGGCTTGTGCCTGACCACGGCCTTCGTCTCGCTCCCGTCGGTGTTCTGTTAATCGGTTGTCTAACCGTATAACCAGGTCGATAAGCCCATCTAAATCCCGCGGCTCGTCCTTCGCCACCAGGTGCTCCTTGAGGACCAGAGACAGTCCGTTTACAAAGGCGGCGCGGAGCGCAACAGCATTCCAGCCGGCTCGCGCTGCCGTGATGCGGAAGTCGACTGCATACTTTGCTGCGCTCCGACACCCCTGTCTTATCGACAGCAGCACACTTGAAGCGGTCTCGCCTCTATGAGGGTGGTCGAACACCTGTCGGAACTCCCTCACAAACTCAGTATAAACCGTTAGGAGCCGTGAATTCTGCTCCCAAAGCGCCGTAGCCCAGGCGCATGCATCTCCTCGAAGCAAGTTTATAACGTAAGCCACCCGGCTGGCGTCTGACGCGTACATGACGGGACGCTGTGAAAAGACGAGCGAACACTGCATCAAGAAGTCTGCGCACGTCTCCACACAGCCTCCGTACGGCTCCGGAGGGCTTATGTATGCTTCAGGGGAAGGTGGGGGGGGTCGTTGAACGACCAGCGGAATATCTGCTTCTGGCACACGGTCAGCAGGAGGAGGTGCTGCAGCAGCGCCCTGATCATGCGCTTCCACCTGGGCGGTGAGAGCCTCTATCCTGCGATTGAGAACACTGCTCTGCTCGGTAACTAAGTCCAACCGAGCGGCAAAGGCGGTTAAGATGTGTTGCAGCTCACCCACCACGCCTCCTGCCTGTGCACCTCGCTCTCCCATTGGCTGTTCAAGCGATGGTTGACGCCCCTCGGGATCCATGACGCTGGCCGAGAAATCCTGTTGTGAAAGTGTCGTGACACGGACCCACAACAGGGGGCATTAATGAACGGACAATGGATAAGCCAAAAAGTAACAATTTAATGTTGTGAATCGCACAACAACGTACAGACAATAACAATATGGTGGACTGTCAATCATACACCAGGTGACGTGTGGGCAGGCTCGACGATAGAAGACGCCTGGAGAGAGAAGAGCTGGATCCCCACACAGCTTCCAACACCAACGGAGCTGAAGAACACCGGAGCCGCCAAGCCCTGCGCCCCAGGTGGCCGCTGTCTTCAGCAGTCAGACCTGGTACTGCTGGCAGAGAACAGAGACAGTCCAGATGAGTGTGAGTTCGCACACTCAGTAATCCCACAGTCTGTATTAAGTAAAGGAGGGAAAACCTCCACCTCCAATCACACACACTCGTGCAGCTCCTGGTCAACCACTTATCTGGGTTGGGGTGTGAGGCGAAGCCGTCGCTGTCACACCAAATGCCAATCCCTCAGATAAGGACACACTCCAGGAAAACGGCTGCAACAGAAGTTCAGGTTATTACACACAAAGTGTCAGTCAGCAGAGAAATTACCTGAATGGTAGTTGATTTCTCGGCGAGGAGGTGGAGTTGCAGTCCGGTCTTTGTAGTGGTGGTGATGGGTGACAGCTTGTGTTGATTAATGACAGCTGTCACCTCCAGCAAAGCCGACGCCCTCTCGTGCTTGAAGCCCGCACTTCAAGCAGGGCGCTATCTTGTGGTGGTGGGCCAGCAGTACCTCCTCTTCAGCGGCCCACACAACACAAAGGTGACAAAAAAATATCAACTTGCAGCAGTGTGGACAAACTTTTTCTTACCACTTCTCACTCAAAAAACAAACACACTTGGACACTCCCAAACCAAATGAAGAAACGTTCCCACAGAGTTTGTGTGGCACAAGGTGCAGTTTTGGTCTGCCTTCAGCTTCATATTGTAGAGTTTATGGGGGGTCATGTATGTCCTGTCAATGAAGTTCAGATGAATTTACTGGTGATCAGGGTTCTTGGACGAACAAAGCACAGAGTCCAAAACCACCCCCCAGTCAAAATCAGGAGGCAAATTAGGAACGTCGGCTCTCCAGCAAACATCCAGATGTAATGGGACATACGTATCTCTGGATTCAGTTTAATTTCAATTTATTCAATTTATAATGCACCAATTCACGACAACGTCGCCTGAAGGCGCCTCACACAAAACAATTCAAAAAACAATCTAAAATAAAATTAAAAGATCAAGAAACACAATTAAAAGTTCAGAAAAGCACAATAAAAAAGTAAAACCTTAAAAGAGTTAAAAAAAAAAAAAGATGCTACCACAACATTATAACCATAGGACTGAGTAAAAAGATATGTCTTTAGTCTGTTCTTAAAAGTCTCCACAGAATCTGAATGTCTTATTGAGGCCAGGAGACCAGTCCACAAGACAAGGGCACGGTATGAGAAGGCTCTCTGACCCGGAGACTTTTTGTTCACCCTTGGAACACAGAGCAGTCCTGCATCCTGTGAGTGCAAAGCCCAGGCCGGTACATAGGGTTTAATTAAACCAGCTAAGTAGGTCGATGTCAGTCCATGAACAATTTTATAGGCTAAAAGTAGAACCTTGAAATCTGATCTGACAGAGACAGGCAGCCAAAGAAGAGATACCAGAATAGGTGTAATATGGTCAAACTTTCTGCTTCATGTCAAAAGTCTGGCAGCAGCATTCTGGATTCTGTAGAATGAAGTGGATGGGACTGTGTCATGGATGGGATGCCAGTCCAACACAGATTATTTCCCAGCCAAGGCGGCACTCATTTCGAGCTGGTTGGATGGAAACCATGCAGATGAACTGTGTTGTGAATGGACACAGACAGGTAGCATGACCAAGAATCGAACCCAGGTCTACATAGAGGTAGCCTCCTTATTCATCGATCTACCTGTTCTGCACTACAGTTAAGCTTCTTCTCACAAAGAGCATTAGGCAGCTGTACTGGAGGTAATGTGTTGTGTGGGCCGCTGAAGAGGAGGTACTGCTGGCCCACCATCACCAGAGGGCGCCCTGCCTGGAGTGCGGGCTCCAGGCACCGGAGGGCGCTGCCGCCTCACAGAAGCAGCCAGGGTGACAGCTGTCACCCATCACCTGAGACAGCTGATTCCAATCAACAGGGAGGTATATCAGCAGGACGGCATCTCCACCTCATTGCCGAGATATCGCCCTATCAAAGAGGTAACAATCTCCGCCCAAACGTACTATTAATTACAGCTGTAATTCTTGTTGATTGTTTGTAGGATAGCTGACTACTGGACAACTTTTGGATAAGTACTCACCTTCCTACATTCCGTTATTGTTGTTGACGAGAGGTGGAGGTGGAATCTCCACCCTCCGTGTTGCTGGGTGCAGCCGCACCCACACCTGACTGTTTCTGTTCCTTGCTAGCAGTACCGGATCCGACGAGCGGAGGCAGTGGCCACCTTGGAGTTCGGGACTTGGCGGCTCCAGTATTCCCGGGGTTCGGTGGCAGAGGAAATCGGGTTGGTTCCGGTTCGACTTGGACAGACGTCTCCTATCGTCGAGCCTGCCCACACGACACCGTTGTAATTGGACTCACTTTCAATATTGTAATCGGCTGTGTTTGTTGTGCCTGTTTCACAACAGTAAAAACAGTGTTATTTGACTCCTCCATTGTCCGTTCATTTGCGCCCCCTGTTGTGGGTCCGTGTTCCAACACTTTCACAACAGTAATGAGCTTAACTGAAATATTAAGAGTGTGACCTAATTATAATATATCTACACCATCCCTGTCATTGACAAAAAGGCTGCTTTTCTTATGCCATCCACACAATCCCTGAAGCCAAAAAGCCCAATTGCTGCCTTTATCACTAGCTGATGTGGATCGAAAGATCTCAATGCAGTTCTGACTATTGATTGACAAGCCAGGAGTTCTAAAAGCTTTGACAAAGAGTTATAAGTGGAAGCCATGCTGGCCACATCGAGGACAGTATCCATTTATATACATGAAGGTCAGTCAATCAATAGTTGGTATTAAAACAAGAAACACAAGGTGATGCTTTGTCAGATCAATCTGTGTGCACTCCATCGCTCCACCAAGTTCTGACCTTTCAGTTAAATTCCAAATCTCCTCAGATTGCTCAGTGATCTTTATTTGTGGTGTACTTTTTTCTCAATTGCACCAATGGAAGAAAATTAACCGAATTGAGATGATGCTTATTAAAATCATGCTTAGTATGTGTAAACCTTTACTTTATAATCATAGTCTAGATGAAAAATGCTCACAACCAAAATTAATTTTTCATAAATATCCAAGGCACTGTTTGGAAGAGGTCTTATTAATATTTCTAAAGTTCACATGAGGTTTTGTTGAAAAACATGTTGTTTTCTGCAGCTGATTATTTCTAACTGCTAGTAAAAGGGTATCACTGTGTGATTGTTCAGAACCATGGACAGCGCCACTAACTGTTTATGTTGCTGATAGACTTCAGACCCTGAAGGACTCCCACTACTCATGATTATTCATGAGTCTTTTCTTTTCCAACCGTATAAACTTTCAGTTCAGAATTCCATGCAAGAATGTGATGTTTTGCACATTTTTATGTTTGAAGGCAATGTAGACCACTCACATGCTTGACTCTGCACTCAGTTTTGCTCTTTTAACTGTGACAAACCTTTCTGTTAGTGGAAATAATGAAAGTTTTTCTGTAAAGTATTTCTGACTGTGGGTGATTTGGGCTACTCTCACTTTTGCTGCATGTTGATTTGGCACAGGTTTTACAACCCTTGCCCTTCCTGAAGGAAGGATCGTTTACTTACCTTGACCTTGCAGATAATGGTGTGAACTTTGAGGAATCAATGATTCCTTGATTGCAGCACTTGAGGAGCTGAATGAAGAATCAGACTGTTTAGGTTTCTGATCGGGCAAGTTTGTAGGTATGTAAAATGTATTTATAGAGCACCTTTCCAGAATAAAATCACAAAGTGCTTTACAAATGAGAAAAAAGATTAATCCTTAGAGTTGTAATGATGCTCCCTTATGCCCTGTCAACTTTTCATCATATATCATTTAATAGATTGTTGTAAACATTAATGATATGCAACACGTGAAAATTATACTAAAAGAAAGTACCTTAAAGAGGGAATTTACAGTGTGGTAAAATTGAGAAAATTCCGTAAATGCCCTGAGGGTTTTGATTTATTTATTGATTGATTGATTGATTGCTTTATTTCAAACAGTACATAATAAAAAATTCAATAAACTCTTATGAATAAGTACACATAGGGAAAATATTCACAAACAATGAAAAGCGTAAAGCAACAGAAAATGTCAGACACTTGTGTTGGTTTACAAATTTGAAAAGGAGTGCAAGAAGTGCTGAACTTATTTATTCCAACCCCTTCTACATAAGACTTTCATTAATAGTTATCCAGCTTCCTTAACGCCCCTTTTCACAAGATGGCATCCTAAAAATTTGCTGGGACACAAAAGAGACGTGAAAACACCTTTCTGTGTGTAATTGCTTCAGCATTGCATGTGCATTGTTGTCTCCTGTGGAGTTGGGTGCTACAAATTACATCACATTTCCATGGAGATATGTGCTGAACAGATGGATTTTTCTGGTTTACAGACACATATGCTGGATTTGAGCAGTTTGCTGTGGTCTGAAAGCATATTGTCATACTATTTGTGCACCAGGACATCAAACAACTCCACCACACCTCCTCGATGAAAGAGGGAGAGAGAGAGAGAGAGAGAGAGAGAGAAAGGGAGAATGAGAGACGGGATTTTCTTATTCTCTCCATGTCTGCTTATGCTGAATTAACACTGGAGCTTTGGCCAGTCAGAAGCCCAGACAGACACAGGAATAGTGGAAGACAAAGCTTTCTGTCTGATCTCCACTCAAAGTCTTGATCATGCACAAAACTTTCTTACAAACTCGGTGGATATCAGCTGGCAAGGAAGTCATTTTGCACTTTATAACTGTGCTTTAAAAAAATGAACGTTATTCATAAAACTCACGGCAAACGTGTGTTTCATTCAGTGTCTGTTGGCGGACCATGCTGTTGTCTGTGCATTCTTTGTGCATCATCTGCACATCCTTTGAGCATCCTCCAGCCACAATATCCCTTCTGCGTTTGTTTGACAATCATGTGTGCTTGCACTGAGTGTGCCTTGTGTGAGCTTGGCATGTGCTGTGCTTTCCTCCTGCATCCTGTGGCATCCTCTCTGATTTTCTGGTCGCACAAGGGACGTAGAATGAACTCCATCCCTGTGTGATGGGTGTTTCATCAAGCTGCCCTTCTAAAATTTAATTTCCCTTCATTTATTTCAGTGTGGTAGTTATTACTGTTTATCTTGGCAAATCAAAAACCAAATATGGAAATTAAATCACAGAGATCTTGGACTTCATTTTGAATAGTTTCAACATTGTCTACTGATCTCAGACCCAGTGGGGAGTACATTCCACATTTTGGGAGCCATATCCTCAAGATCATAGTATAGTTTGGTTTCAGCCTAGACTGAGGATCCACCAACAGGATTTGTTTGGAGGACTGCAGTGACCTGCTTCTTAAATATTGATACAGAGAAGCACCATGTTCGAGCACAAGCGTGTCCATAATTGCACGTGGCACCAGGACACCCTGAGCCAGAGGTCGATGATTGACTTTGTAGTTGTATGATCTGTCCTTCAGCCACGTGTCTCGGACACTCGGGTGAAAAGAGGGGCTGAGCTGTCGACCGATCACCACCTGGTGGTGAGTTGGATCCACTGGGAGGGGAGGAAGCCGGTCAGACCTGGCAGGCCCAAATGTATCGTGGGGGTCTGCTAGGAATGAATGGCAGAGCATTGTGTCAGTGAGGTCTTCACCTCCCACCTCCAGGAGAGCTTCTCCCAGATTCCGGGGGAAGTTGGAGACATGGAGTCCGAGTCGACCATGTTCTCCACCTCCATTGTCGATGGGGCCGCTCGTAGCTGTGGTCGCAAGGTCAATGGTGCCTGTCGCAGCTGCATCCCCAAACCCGGTGGTGGACGCCAGAAGTAAGGGATGCTGTCAAGCTGAAGAAGGAGTCTTCCTTGTTGTAGAATTTTTATTTATTTATTCATTTGAGACACTTTGTTTTACAGATATTCAGGCCTTGCAATGGGGGACCCATAAATATGTAATGTTTTTGTTTAAATCCTTATGCCTCCACATGGGAGCACCAAGCAGTGTAACATTTCTGTGTAGGCTCTCGGTTGTCCAGGTGGTTTCCATAGTAGAGAAGCTTGAATCTTCAACTGGACTGGGTTGCTTGACGCGAGGACGTTTCGCTTCAAATCGCAGAAGCTTCCTCAGCTAAAATTCTTGCTCTGGTAGTCTGACTTCTGTCTTGACTCTTGTAGAGAAAAATAAACAGACGCCACAAAAGCTGGAGTTTTAAACATAACCAGACCCCTCCTAAGGAGAGGCAGACTGCTGTGGGCTAGTGACTAAACAATAGCTCTAATTAGCACCTATTGTGCTCTAGTTAGCACCCTCCTAATGACAGGGCAGCTGTCCCTCCTAATGATGGAACGGACGCCTCTCCTGATGGCTCCCTTGACGACTCTCCTGATGACGTGAATGACTCATTACCATAAACAAAAGACTGAAACTGCTTTGACCTGAGTACCCCATTGTAAACAGGGGACAAAGCGTGTCTCAGACCCGCTCCCCGGTTAAGGCTGGGTTTTAACTGTTTCACATAGAATGCCTCCTTGACCCCTCTCTCTGGCTAAGATTTTAACTTCCTTGTCCTCAAACATGTGGTTAGTGTCTTTAAGGTGGAGATAAACTGCAGACTGAGGTACACTGGCACCCTCTCTGCGGTGCTGGTATAGCCTTTTGTGTAAAGGTTGCTTAGTCTCACCTATGTCATGTAGTGTGTAGTATGTCATCTCCAGATGATTTAGGAATTTCTCAACTGGGGTGGAAACACAGTCTGTCTCCAGTGGGTTTTTGTGGTTGAGAGAGGATGTAATGTATGTTATTTAATCAGGTCTAATCGAGGCCATAGCACTACATTGTCTTTGTTGGTAAGTGGGACCCCAGAGGCAGCTGACAGGTACCGGTAGGCCAAGCGTGCTGCAGCCCGTGCGGTCACAGAGGCAAAAAATTGGGTCTGAGAGGAGTTCGGGGAGGCCATGGAGGAGGACTATCGGTCGGCCTCAAAGAAATTCTGGCAAACCATCCGACGCCTCAGGAGGCAGAAGCAGCTCTCCACCGGCACTGTCTATGGTGCGGGTGGGGAGCTGTTGACCCTGACTGGGGAAGTTCTTGGGCGGTGGAAGGAATACTTCGAGGATCTCCTCAATCCCATTGTCAAGTCTTCTGAAGAGGAAGCAGAGACTGGGGACTCAGAGGCGGACTCATCCATCAGCCAGGCTGAAGTCACCGAGGTGCTCAGAAAGCTCCTCGGTGGCAAGGCTCCTGCGGTGGATGAAATCCGTCCTGAGTACCTTAAGTTTAAGAAGGGGGGCCAGAGGGTGTGTTCCAACTATAGGGGGATCACACTCCTCAGCCTCCCCGGTAAGGTCTGTTCCAGAGTACTGGAGAGGAGAATTCGACCGATAGTCAAACCTCGGATTCTGGAGGAGCAGTGTCGTTTTTGTCCTGGTCGTGGCACACTGGACCAGCTCTACACCCTCCATCGGGTGCTTGAGGGTTCATTGGAGTTCGCACAACCAGTCCACGGGGGCAAAATCCCCGTGGACTGGTTGGAGTTTGTGGATCTGGAGAAGGCCATTGACCGTGTCCCTCGGGGCACCCCGTGGGGGGTGCTCCGGCAGTACAGAGTCCGAGGTCCTTTGCTAAAGGCTATCCGGTCCCTGTACGACCACAGCAGGAGCTTGGTTCGCATTGCTGGTAGTAAGTCAAACCTGTTTCCGGTGCACGTTGGCCTCCACCAGGGCTGCCCTTTGTCACCGGTTCTGTTCATTGCCTTTATAGACAGAGTTTCTGGGCACAGCCAGGGTGTAGAGGGGGTCCGGTTTGGGAACCACAGAATCTCATCTCTGCTGTTTGCGGACAATGTGGTTCTGTTGGGTTCATCAAATTGGGACCTTCAGCGTGCACTGGGGCAGTTTGCAGCCGAGTGTGAAGCGTCGAGGATGAAAATCAGCACCTCCAAATCTGAGGCCATGGTTCTCGACTGGAAAAAGGTGCTTTGCCCTCTTCAGGTCGGTGGAGTGTCCTTGCCTCAAGTGAAGGAGTTTAAGTATCTTGGGGTCTTGTTCACGAGCGAGGGCCAGATGGAGCATGAGATTGACAGACGGATCAGTGCAGCGTCTGCAGTGATGCGGTCCTGTATCAGACCATCGTGGTGAAGAGAGAGCTGAGCAGGGGGGCAAAGCTCTCGATTTACCGATCGGTCTACATTCCAACCCTCACCTATGGTCATGAGATTTGGCTCATGACCGAAAGAATAAGATCACGAGTACAAGCGGCCGAGATGAGTTTCCTCCGCAGGGTGGCTGGGCACTCCCTTAGAGATAGGGTGAGGAGCTCGGTCACTCGGAAGGAGCTCGGAGTCGGGCCGGTGCTCCTCCATGTCGAAAGGAGCCAGCTGAGGTGGCTCGGGCATCTTTTCCAGATGCCCCCTGGACGCCTTGCTGGAGAGGTGTTCCGGGCACGTCCCATTGGGAGGAAACCTTGGGGAAGACCCAGGACACGCTGGAGGGACTACATCTCTCGGCTGGCTTGGGAACGCCTCAGGGTTCCTCCGGAGGAGCTGGGGTAGGTGTGTGTGGATCGGGAGATCTGGGCGGCTTTGCTTGAGCTGCTGCCCCCGAGACCTGACTCTGGATAAAGTGGAAGAAAATGGATGGATGGATGGATGGAAGGATGGATTTTAACCACAGGCTGTGTCCTAGCTCCACATCCATGTCCGAGCTGTGAAACACTCCTGGACCACTGTTGGAGGTTAGATTCATATTTATTAATGCTGTAACAGCCTGGCACAAAAGTTCCATGTCATATCTCTTACAGAGTTAGAAGGTGATCAGATATTACAGTGTGAGATCTGTCCAGCTTCGAGCCTGATGCCTGCACTGATGCATTACTGCACATGAGACCACAGAGAGGCACAGCTGCCTTTGTTATATACAGTCATGATGGAGATATTATTCACATTATTTAAGTCGCCCATTGGAAGGAATGGGCAAATATCTGTACTTTAAGGTCTATTGGGGACATAACAGCCTGTTCAGATTTACGGCAGTGTGCAGACAGTAGTGCATGGTGCTTTCGGTTTGATAGCCACTGTTCACCTTCACTGTACATGATAATTATTCAGAATTATTATCATGATGAAGCGTGCCGCATACATTTCAACAGTTCCTTTGCTCTCTCGGGGGTGGACATTATTATACGTGGCACGTACAGGTCATAACGGCAGGCATTGCAGTGCCAGATCCATCTTGGGGTTCCCTCATATGCGCTCAAATCATTTCTGATCCTGTTTTGCCACCATCGGAATATGTAAATTGTGGTCAGTGTTGGGAAAGTGTAAGTACACGGACCCACAACAGGGGGCGCAAATGAACGGACAATGGAATAGGTCAAATAACAACACTTTACTGTTGCGAACGTGCACAACAAACACAACCGATTACACAATAGATCAAAGGTCAAATTACAAGGTGTCGTGTGGGCAGGCTCGAAGATAGGAGACGCCTGTCCAAAGCAGAACCGGAACCACACGATTTCCTCCGCCACCAGACCCCGGGAATACTGGAGCCGCCAAGTCCCGAACTCCCAGGTGGCCACTGCCTCCGCGTGTCGGACCTGGTACTGCTGGCGAGGAACAAAAACACAATTAAACGTGGGTGCATCTGCACTCAGCAATCTGCACGGCAGGGAAGCTACCTCCACCTCTCGTTGGAGAAAAAGTCTGTTATCACTCACAAAAATCACAAAAAGGGCTTTCTATCAAGCAGTCAGGCTGAGGATATTACCTTTCAGGTAGAACGATATCTCGGCAAAGAGGTGGAGATGACGTCTTGCTGATATACCGATGCAGATCAGATGAGTGGTGACAGCTGTCACAGGTGATGAGTGTCAGCTGTCACCCCGGCTGCTCCTGTGAGGCGGCAGCGCCCTCTGGTGCCTGGAGCCCCCACTCCAGGCAGGGTGCCCTCTGGTGGTGGTGGGCCAGCAGTACCTCCTCTTCAGCGGCCCACACAACAGTCAGATGGTCCTCAGATAACACACGGACCACCATCGGTTAGGTGTCCCATCTTGACAGTGTCCAGAGGGTTTTGAACATGTGCAACACATTTGGAGCTGCTGGCCAATTTTGACCAACTGTGTGGACTTCCGCAGATGGCTGTCAGAACATTTTGGAACTGAAATCCGACACTTTTCGGATGTGCGCCAATTCGTCATTCTGATGCCATTCTGTGTGATTCTGGCAATGTGTGACAGGGGTATTAGGCTTTTCTTCAAAGAGGGCAAATAACAGCCTTTCTTTAAAAGATGGAGGAACACAGCCAGAAATCATTGATTTGTTGATTATTGTTAACACATAAGGCTCAATTGTTCAGATAACTTTTGTAAATATTCTTGAGATCGGCGCCACGTCACTTCTGGCGAAGTGGCGAATCCACGACCACGACTGGTCGCTAGGTGAAAACACACTCAGGCTGTATGCTGTTCTACTGAATTCAGCTAGTTTGGTATTGTCAGTAGCTTGCTTCTATCAGCCAGCTGACAGCTATCATTGCCTGGAAAGATGAGATTCATACACCAAATTGATTTGAAATGAATCATTGTACATTAAATGAACTTTATTGATGAGTCTGAAAAGTGACCATATTACACGTATCTGAGTTCAGCGATGTTTTCACAGACAATAACGGCCACCAGAGTCAATCAGTCTAATGAGATGTAATGAATGATATCTGTGGTAAAATTCTCCAGGACAAATGGCTGGGTCGGGTATGGGACCAGAGAAGAAACAGATTTTTAAGCTGCAATGGGGGGGAAAGCAAACACGATTTAAATATGTACATCAGTTTCACATGATCAGAATGTCCAAAATACATAGTTTTATTACTTATCACATTTTGATCATGTGCAACAGATGTACGTATTTAAATCATGTAAATCCAAGTAAGTTTTTTCAGTGTGCTGTGTTGTTTGTAAAAATGGAACAGTATGAGTAAAATATATCTGAAATATAGTGAATTTTCAGTTGTCTTGCGATAAGTTAGGGGTCTCCAGTGACCTCGCTCTCCAGTCTTTCTTATCCCGCGCGTCTGTTGATTTGAAAGAAGGTTTTGACCAGTTATTTAAGTTGAACATAATTGCCCTGAGGGCTAGACCACCATTCAGAGATTTATTAAACAGAATTTAAATGTCAAAGAATTTAACAGAATGCAAGTTTTACAGAATGAGTGAGATCATAGCCAGAGGTTCTGAGGGTCCCAGGAGCTGAGAGCTTCCAACCAGGCTTCTGGTGTTCCAGCAAGCTCTCAGCAAAGAGGAACCCTGAACAGTGGGCTGGGCTCTGTTTTTATACTCTATGCTAATACAATCTATTTATGCTAAACGTAGGCGTTATCCTTCAACTGAACAGTCTTCATCCCTCTGCTTCGCGGCATTGGTCCTGCCTACTCGCGCTGTGCAGTCTTCTTACTTCCTCCTCCTCCTGAAGTGACACCTGTGCCTAAACTGATAAGAAATTGTTTTTTGGCAAAAACTGCTAATTGAAGGACTGTCAGCAAGTCACATCACACGGTTATACCACAAGAATGTTTGCACATTTCAAAATTGCACAACCTTCTGACAAACAGGTCTAATCATACCCCCGTATCAAGTTTAGTCTCCTTCTCTGATGGTTTGTGGTCAGTACTGGCATTCTGTTCCATATGCTGTTTGCAACATACGGATGTTTCTCAATGTATCTTCAGGGCCTCACCGAAACAGGGACACATCACATTTACAACACTTTGAAAATGATTATATAAGTAAATCATCTTTATAACAGCATGCTAAGAAACTGAACTAATCAAGCAAAAGCAAGTCATGAAACAAAAGCAAATATAATCATAAAAACAACATACCTTTAATTTGGTACGCACAATACACAGTTCAAAAGTATACAAACATATAATTCAAAAGTATTTGAATATATAGATATCATGTAATTAACCTTAGCTATTGATTACATGTTTAATAAGCATTGATAAATATTGATCACTATGAGCATATGAGTAATATATTCTTCAACAGCAACAAACTCTATTAATATACAACCCCTGGCAATAATTATGGAATCACCGGCCTCGGAGGATGTTCATTCAGTTGTTTAATTTTGTAGAAAAAAGCAGATCATAGACATGACACAAAACTAAAGTCATTTCAAATGGCAACTTTCTGGCTTTAAGAAACACTATAAGAAATCAAGAAAAAAAAATGTGGCAGTCAGTAACAGTTACTTTTATAGACCGTTGCTTTGCACCATGCGGCACCGCCGTGATGCGCGGAATTCCTCCACACATCTGTCTCAATGTGCCGAAAAAGTGCTGATGTCCACGTCTTTTCACAATTCCTGTGCTAGCCAGATGACATCCTGGATAAAACACAGCGTCCAGTTTGGAAATGAATGACACATTCCACTGTTACAGGAGTTTTTGTCATGGAAAGTGGAGCGGAGGCTTCGCGCGTCGCGGCGGTGCCACATGGCGCAAAGCAACGCCGTGATGAAGCCTCACAGGACATGTTCTGGCATGTCCAGGCACATCCACAATTTCTCGGATAATCACTCGATGGAAAAACCACCGACAGCTGTCTGAACGCCATCTCAAAACGGAGACCAAAACGGAGGTGGTTTTGTCTCGCTCCAGTAGCGAATCCATCGTGACGCACGAAGCCTCCGCTCAGCTTTCCATGACAAAATCTGTTGTTAAAAGTGAAATCTGCTGGAAAATGGTTGATGTCCAGCTCTTGTGACAACCAGAGAAATTGCACACGATGGTCACGGATCCATACAGCCATCCGTTTAGAAATGAAATGGTCGCTCAGCCTGTCGATGGCAGCTTCAGAGCACGGCGCACCACCAGTCGCTCTGGGCCGTCCTTAAAGCGACAGTAACACTCCGTAATCTCTTTGAAGCCCATAAGATTTTCACCAAAACCCATCTGAATTTCTCGAATGGTGTCCACTTTGATGTCCCTCACAGTTTCTGAAAAAATTTTGATCAAGCAAAGCGGCAGTCTCTGAGCCATTCCTAAACAATGAAAAAAACGACTGTGGATGACTGGATGAAAGTCATATTCAGTGATGAATCTCGAATCTGCATTGGGCAAGGTGATGATGCTGGAACTTTTGTTTGGTGCCGTTCCAATGAGATTTATAAAGATGACCGCCTGAAGAGAACATGTAAATTTCCACAGTCATTGATGATATGGGGCTGCATGTCAGGTAAAGACACTGGGGAGATGGCTGTCATTACATCATCAATAAATGCACAAGTTTACATTGATATTTTGGACACTTTTCTTATCCCATCAATTGAAAGGATGTTTGGGGATGATGAAATCATTTTTCAAGATGATAATGCATCTTGCCATAGAACAAAAACTGTGAAAACATTCCTTGCAAAAAGACACATAGGGTTAATGTCATGGCCTGCAAATAGTCCGGATCTTAATCCAATTGAAAATCTTTGGTGGAAGTTGAAGAAAATGGTCCATGACAAGGCTCCAACCTGCAAAGCTGATCTGGCAACAGCAATCAGAGAAAGTTGGAACCAGATTGATGAAGAGTACTGTTTGTCACTCATTAAGTCCATGCCTCAGAGACTGCAAGCTGTTCTAAAAGTCAGAGGTGGTGCCACAAAGTACAAGTGATGTGTTGGAGCGTTCTTTTTTTTTTTTTCATGATTCCATAATTCTTTCCTCAGAATTTAGTGATTCCATATTTTTTTCCCTCTGCTTAGTCTAAAAAAGTAACCGTTACTGACTGCCACATTTTTTTTTCCTGATTTCTTATAGTGTTTCTTAAAGCCAGAAAGTTGGCATTTGAAATGACTTTAGTTTTGTGTCATGTCTGTGATCTGCTTTTTTTCTACAAAATTAAACAACTGAATGAACATCCTCCGAGGCTGGTGATTCTATAATTTTTGCCAGGGGTTGTATAAATGATCACTTCCAAACATTAGAACACACTCATAAATGTGACAATATATTCTTGGCTCAATAAAAGATAAACAATAATAGGATGATTCTGAATGGGGAAAAAAGCACAAATGGTTAATGCATATTTAAGCACATTTAGGATATATCCCTTCAGTTGCTAGTTAATAGCTAGCTCTCCATGCTTGTGCACTGATAAACTCGAAACTGGCTTAATGCAAGAACTGTCCCCACCCAGGGCTTTAAAAATTTTTTTTGCAAAGGGATTGAAAGCAGATTCCATTTTCTTTCCTCACTGAGTGAATTTCCCTCTGTTTGATCATTTCTATAGATCTGTTGACCTGCTTATGTATGTTTTGTTTCATGTTTGTCCTGGTTTGTGTTGGATGATTGGAACTGTGAATGCTGTGTTGGCCAATGGGACTCGGTGAAAGATGAGAGGGCTGCTTAATTTTCAAAATTAATTCTTACAAAAACATGGAATCCAAAAAAATAATTTAACACAATCACGGAACTGTTGCACTTATGTACATCTCCTGTTAGAGCCATTCAGTTGAATGAGGACAGAGAATCTTTAGGCCTTTATTATCAGCAAGCTTCATAATGCTGGTCAGCAAGTGATCCCAACTCTGCATATTTAGGAGAACTTTAGCAAGATATCTGTTTTCTTCTTTCTTTCTTGGAGAGCTGTGCTTTTAGATCTTCCACAAGGTTTTCTGTGATGTTGGTGGGGGAAGGGATGTTGGCCTACTTCTGGGTATTGAGCTTATTTTTCAGGTCATTCAGTTCTTTCTGCATTAGGGCAATCTGGTTCTTCTGATCCTCAATCAGGGCCTTTAGTTGGGCATTATGATCCTCCTTTATCTTTAATTTCTGCTCACAATGAACTCTGGCCTGTGTTTCCTTGGAAAGATTTTTTTTATCCAGTCCATTTCAGTTTGTTTGAATTGGTCCATTGAGGGCTCCAGCTGGTTCTGGTACATCTTCAGTAATTTTTCTTTCTGGTCCCATTCCTCCTGGAGGTCTCCTATGCACTGGTGACCTAACTTATGTGACCGCTGGCTGTTGGACTGTTTATCTTGAAACAGTGTGTCCAGTGTCAAGATGTTGTTCTTTCAGCTGCTTGATGGTCTTCCTCATTTGTAAATCCACTGTTTGCATTTTATCAATGCTGTGCCTCTCCTTCAACAAACCCATGTCTGATAAGGTGATTCTTGGGGCAGCAGATATCATTTCAGTGCTGCTCCCTGCCTTGCCTGCCTTTTCTTTCCTGGTCTCATCTCTGTTTTCATTGCTGTGACATCCTTTAAGCTGCTTGTGCCATTTTTTGTTCTGCTCGGGTATTCTACATAGAGGACTTTGTGCTTGTGGTCAAAAGCAGCTAAATTTTCTTTGTGTTTTTAGACGTCTTCCATGAGGTTCCTCTTCGATTCCTCCTTGATTTTTAGTTCTTGAATTAGTGAAGCAGCAAACTCATTCAGAGCCCTGATTAGTTTGTTGGTGTTGGGCTCCACACCAGCAGAGAGGGTAATGGGTTGCAAGCTGACTCCACTGATCCCAGACTTCTTCAGCAGCTCTTGCTCACCTTCCAGCTTTTCACACTCAGCCGTAAGTTAGTTGAAGTCTCACGTAGTACTTTGTTCTTTCTTTCAGCATCAGCTTTTGCAATCTTTCCCAGCTGCTATGCTTCCAAGGCACTCTCTTCTCACAATGGCAATCACAGGAGGAACCAACAGGAAGGAACTGGCAACTAAAGGGGGAAAAGATGTGGGCTTAAATGTACAGTGGAACTAATGAATAAATGAACAACAGGTGTGGGGATGGGGGAGACCGGACCGTAACAGACATGAACCAACACACAGACTAGAATCTGTGCGTTGCATACAAGGTGATTCAAGAACTAAAACAGTAACCCGAGGGCTGTGTATAACCAAACCACAAAGATAACAAAACACAACCAAAAAAGGAAATCACAAAACCAAAATATAAAGCCCAGTAAAGAAAAGCAAAAGCAAACAATGAACTCAAAAGTGTACAAAGTGCAAACAGGGAAAGAAAACATGATAATCCTAAGAATACATAATGAAGACTAATGACAAAAAACACAGAGACATGGACAGAGGACAGATCACAAGGACAAAGACAAAAATGGATGACTGACAAAAACAGGGGCGAGAATGCCATGAATGCAATCAAATGGACACAGACAGAAACTAATCACAAAAGTACACAAACAAAGGACAGACCACAAAATACGACCACAGACATAGACACGGGACAAAACACAACAGATTTGGTTTTCTATGTCTTGGATACCCTGCTGCAAATCAGTGCTGCTGGGTGTTTGGCGCTCCAGTGACTGCAGATTGCTCTTTAGATTGTTGTGTGGGCCGCCAGAAGAGGAGGTACTGCTGGCCCAACACCAGAGGGCGCCCTGCCTGAAGGCGGGCGTCAGGCACCAGAGGGCGCAGTCGCCCCCCACCAGGAGCACCAGGGGTCCGGAGCTGACAGCTGTCACCACTCATCCATCATCACCACCTTCTATAAAAGCCTGGCAGTGACATCACATCCCTGCCGAGAAATCAGCTTACCCGACAGGTAGCCTCTCAGCCGTTTCTGTGCCGTACGCACGTATGTGATTCTGAACTCTTTGCAGTCGTAACCTTCTGTAAACTTACAGCTTGGAGCTGGTTAGTGGGAATTTGGAGGAGTTGGCGTTTCCACTCCTAAATTTCTTAAGTGTTACAGTAGGCACTGCACATACTCTGTTTTCCTGCTACCTGGGAGTGGAGGACTTTTCCCTCAGGAAGGAACTGTGAGTTTGCTGGCTGTTGCTGGGTGTTCGCACACCCACATAACCTGTTTGTGCTTCCTGCCAGCAGTACCCGATCTGACAGCTGGAGGCAGTGGCCACCTGGGGACTCAGGACTTGGCGGCTCCGGTGTGTTGCAGGTCTCCGTTGGCAGTGGAAATCGTGTGGGGCCCAGCTCTTCTCTGGACAGGCGTCTCCTATCCTCGAGCCTGCTCACACGACACCTGTTATTTGATTGACTGTTACCTAAAAGCAGCATCTGTATTCCGTTGTGCACATTTTCACAACATTAAATTGTTATATTTTGGCATTTTCATTGTCTGTTCATTTACGCTCCCTGTTGTGGGTCCGTGTCATTACACTTTCCCAACAGGATTTCTTGGCCATACGTCATGGATCCCGAGGGGCATCAACCATCGATTGAACAATCAATGGAAATGCAAGGTGCACAGGCACCAGCAGGAGGCGCGTTAGGTGAGCTGCAGCAGATCTTAATGACCTTCACTGCTCGGTTGGATTTAGTAACCGAGCAGAACGTTACTCAATCGGAGGATGGAGGCTCTCACCGCGCAGGTGGAAGCGCGCGCGCAGGGCGCAGCACCTCCTCCTGCTGACCTGGTGCCGAATACAGACATTCCAGTGGTCATTCAACGACCCCACCCCCCGCCCCCTGAAGCATACATAAGCCCTCCGGAACCGTACGGAGGTTGTGTCGTGCGCAGACTTCTTGATGCAGTGTTCGCTCATCTTTGCACAGTGTCCCGTCATGTACGCGTCGGATTCCAGCCGCGTGGCTTATGTTATAAATTTGCTTCGAGGTGAGGCACGCGCCTGGGCTACAGCGCTCTGGGAACAGAACTCACGGCTTCTATCAGCATATACTGAGTTTGTGAGGAAGTTCAGACAGGTGTTCGATCACCCTAATAGAGGCGAGACTGCTTCAAGTGTGCTGCTGTCGATAAGACAGGGGTGTCGGAGCGCAGCGGAGTATGCAGTCGACTTCCGCACTGCGGCAGCGAGAGCCGGCTGGAATACTGTTGCACTCCGCGCCGCCTTTGTAAACGGACTGTCTCTGGTCCTTAAGGAGCACCTTTTGGCAAAGGACGAGCCGCGGGATTTAGACGGGCTTATCGACCTGGTAATACGGTTAGACAACCGATTAGCAGAACGCCGACGGGAGTGAGACGAAGGGCGTGGTCAGGCACGAGCCGTCCCTCTTCCTTCTGGGTCCGAAAGGGAGCCGGCTTCCCCACGCTCCACAGCCAGGGCACTCCACGTGACGACAGCTCCCCCTGCTGACGTTGCTAGGGAAACGAGCAGGGCCAAAAGAAAATCAGATCAGAGACAAAGGAGGCTGGCCCGTGGGGAGTGTTTTCACTGCAGCTCAACCGAGCACATGCAGAAAAACTGTCCCAAATGGTCAAAAGAGCAACACTCGCCCTTAGAGACTGGGCTAAGGGTGGATCACAACACGCATGCGGGGAGTGCACGCAAATCTGCATGAATCCCAGTCATGATCCTAAGTGGGGATTTAACTCTTCACGCCCCAGCACTTGTGGACACGGGGTCGGAAGGGAATCTGCTGGACAGCAGATGGGCAAAGGAAGTAGGGCTCCCTCTAGTGGCCCTCCCTTCACCATTGAAGGTACGGGCACTAGATGGCACCCCCTTCCACTAATCACACACCAGACACAGCCCGTAACATTGGTTGTGTCTGGAAATCACAGGGACGAGATTGTGTTTTTCGTAACACCTTCTACCTTCTGAGTAATTTTGGGTTATCCATGGATGATAAAACACAATCCCCGGATTGATTGGCCATCTGGGGTTGTGGTTCAATGGAGCGAAACCTGCCACCGGGAGTGTCTAGGATCCTCGGTTCCACCCGGTGTGACCGCTAAAGAGGAGGTTCAAGTCCCCCCCAATCTTGCGGCAGTGCCAGCCGAGTACCACAATCTTGCTGACATCTTCAGCAAAGATCTGGCACTCACGCTGCCCCCACACCGTCCGTACGATTGTGCCATCGATTTGATCCCGGGCGTTGTGTACCCGTCCAGCAGGCTGTACAACCTCTCACGTCCTGAGCGTGAATCAATGGAGACCTACATCCAGGACTCTTTAGCTGCTGGGTTGATCCGGAACTCCACCTCCCCAATGGGTGCTGGTTTCTTTTTTGTGGGCAAGAAAGACGGCGGACTCCGTCCATGCACTGACTACAGAGGGCTGAACGAAATCACGGTTCGCAACCGATACCCGTTACCTCTGTTAGATTCAGTGTTCACGCCCTTGCATGGAGCCCAAATTTTCACAAAGTTGGATCTTAGAAATGCGTATCACCTGGAAGGGAGACGAGTGGAAGACGGTATTCAACACCCCGTTAGGTCACTTTGAGTACTTGGTCATGCCTGAGACCCATGTCATGCATGTACGTCAGGTCCTGCAGCAGTTATTGGAGAACCGGTTGTTTGTGAAAGGCGAGAAGTGTGAGTTCCACCACACTTTTTTGTTCTTCCTGGGGTTCATAATCTCCTCCAACTCAGTCGCCCCTGATCCAGCCAAGGTTGTGGCGGTGAGAGATTGGCCCCAACCAACAAGCCGTAGGAAATTGCAGCAGTTCCTCGGCTTTGCAAATTTCTTCCGAAGGTTCATAAAGGGCTATAGCCAGGTAGTTAGCCCCCTGACAGCCCTAACCTCCACTAAAGTCCCCTTCACCTGGTCGGATCGGTGCGAAGCCGCGTTTAGGGAGTTGAAACGCCGGTTCTCGACTGCACCAGTTCTGGTGCAGCCCGATCCCAGCTGCCAGTTTATAGTTGAAGTGGATGCCTCTGACTCAGGGATAGGAGCCGTGCTGTCCAAGAGTGGGGAGTCCGACAAGGTCCTCCTCGAGCCTGCCCACACGTCACCTGTTATTTGATTGACTGTTACGTAAAAGCAGCATCTGTATTCCATTGTGCACATTTTCACAACATTAAATTGCCATATTTTGGCATTTTCATTGTCCGTTCATTTACGCCCCCTGTTGTGGGTCCGTGTCACTACACTTTTCCAACATAGGTCATGGATTATCTGGTTGTACGACAGAATTTGATCTTCTTTGAGAGCACTGTCTTCAACTCAATGACCTGAGTGTTGTTTTGTTTAGTTTTACTGTCCTCAACAGTTTGAGTCAGCCTGTTTGATTTGTCTGTGAGGATTCTCACCTGCAGGTCAACATGAGTACTCTCTTTCCTGACCTCGTCTTTCCTGACCTGGATTCAGCATGCTCTGTGGCAGTTTTCATCAGATTACTGTGCAGCCGGAAAGTATTCATAGTGCTTCACTTTTCCCACATATGGTTAAGTTGCAGCCTTATTCGAAAATGGATGAAATTCATTTTTTTTCCTCAAAATTCTGCACACAATACCCCATAATAACAGTATGATTTTTTTTTTTTTTTTTAGATTTTTGCAATTAAAAAAATGGAGAAATCATATGTACATTAGTATTCACAGCCTTCACCATGAATCTCAAAATTGAACTCAGGTGTATCCTGTTTCCACTGGTCATCCTTGAGATGTTTCTAGTCCAACTGGGGTGAATTCAGTTGATTGGACATGATTTGGAAGGACACACACCTGTCTACATATAAGGTCCCAGAGTTGACAGGGCACAAACCAAGCATGAAATCAAAGGAATGTTCTGCAGACGTCCGAGAGAGGATTGCCTCAAGGCACAAATGGTACAGAAACATTTTTGCTGCTTTGAAGGTCCCAATGAGCACTGTGGCCTCCATCATCCATAAATTTGAAGAAGTTTGGATCCAACAAGACTCTTCCTAGAGCTGGCCGCTCATGTAAACTGAGCAATTGGGGGAGAATGGCCTTAGTCAGGGAGGTGACAAAGAACCCAATGGTCACTCTGTCTGAGCTCCAGCATTTCTCAGTCAAGAGAAGGGAACCTTCCAGAAGGACAACCTTCTCTGCAGAAATCCATCAAACGGGTCTGTATGGTAGAGTGGCCAGACAGAAGCCACTCCTTAGTAAAAAGCATGTGGAAGCCCAACCTGGAGTTTGCCAAAAGGCACCTGAAGGACTCTCAGACCATGAAAAACAAAATTCTCTGGACTAATAAGACAAAGATTGAACTCTTTGGTGTGAATGCCAGACGCCATATTTGGAGGAAACCAGGCACCATCCCGACAGTGAATAATGGCAGTGGCAGCATCACGCTGTGGAGATGTGGAGGTGGCATGGTGGATTAGTGGTTAGCACTGATGCCTCACAGCAAGAATGTCATGGGATCACTTCCCGCCCTTTCTGTGTGGAGTTTGCATGTTCTACCCGTGTCTGTGTGGGTTTTCTCCAGGTACTCTGGCTTCCTGCCACAATCAAAAACAAGTTTGTGTATGAATGAGGTGGTAGTCGGAGAAGCCGTAGACACAGTCTGGCAGCCACACTTTTGTCAGTCTGCCCCAGGGCAGATTGTCCAGATTTAAGATGCACTTATTTTTCCTTTCATATGGCTAGCATACTGGCATAGTGTGTTACTATGCTTTCTACCCTTTTAAATTCATTTTATTGGTAAATAGAGCGGGGCGCAGCCTCAAATTTATCTAATGTCTGGGTCCTTTAGTGAAGCTTAGGGCTAGTGGCCGGCGATCACCTTAGTATTTCTTCTGTTTTTCTTGTTGTTTAATGCTGACAAATTATACCGTATTTGTTGTCTTTCTGCCACCTGATTGTTTTTTTTTCTCTCTGTTTGAGGTGCGGCTCCATCCAGAGGTGGGAGTGGGTGTCTTCTTCTGCAAGCCTCCCATCTGTACACCAGGATGGTAGGCCTAAAATTTCCTGTATATTTGTATTGTCAATTATGTCTGCAGCAGGCCCAAGCAGAGGGTCACCCCTTTGAGTCTGAACTGCTTGAGGTTTCTTCTTCAGAGGGAGTTTTCCCTTACCACTATTGCTCTGGGGGTTGGTAAGGTTAGACCTTACTTGTGTGAAGTGCCATGAGGTAACCGTAATTCATTAAGGTAAGTCTGAGTTAAGGTGGAACCTCTGTCTGCAGTGTACAGCTCAGACAAGAGCTGAATGTGATGGACAATGTTCGGATTACTGGTAGGCCTATCAACCGGTAAAACATCTTTAAGGCACCCAGTAGCTCCACCTGAACTGTATTCCACTATAGCAGTGTGTTTGTACCTAGGTTCACTGCTGGTATCTTTAATTACCCTCTCAATCTTACCATACCGTCCTAAGTAATCAAATACTTCATTATCTGCATCACTACCAGTTATGCCACTTACAAGTACTGAATTGGGCACTTTAACATTTTCTGATATAACTGCATCCATGTTTGTATTGTTGCCACAATCTGAAGTAAAAAATTTCAATGTTCACAGGAAAAAATGCAATAAACTGTCAATCTATTCAACATCCATGTACCAGGATCGAGAGGAAATTTAAACCATCTTCTGGCTGGGCTCGCCAAGTTTTGTGTAGCGCCAGTTCCGCCTGGGCGTGACACACTATGGACCTCTACACTTTCTCTCTAGGTTCGGAGAGATGGATTCCCTAATTTAGTCAATGAAAAGCACGGAGTTGAACGTTGACAGTTTATTGTTACAGAACCAATGAACTTCTCAGTGTTATGCCGCGTTCACACCGGGAGCGACATGAGCGACTGCAGCCACAGGTTGCCATGTAATCCCTATGTAAGGACGCGTTTTGGCGCCAAACCGCGCAGCGCGACGCGATGGAGGCGAGTGAAGCGTTGCGATGACCAATCAGGGACTGAATATGTAGTGACGTGGAGATGTCTGGAGTTTGACTGAAGATGTGAACATGTATCTGGTAGCAGCCTGTGAGCAGGACTTATGTCTCTTTTGTCCTTTATTTCACAATCATGACAGAGTTGTTGGAGCGAACAGCAGCACCACAGCAGCGGAGTTTCTTTTTAGTTTTATTTTACGTGCGCACACGCGAATCGTCCTGGAGATTATTTTACTTATTAACTACACACCTGTATAAAGTTTTTGGAGCAAGCAGCAGCCCTACTTGCAGCAGCGGGGAGCGGAGCTTTTTCCTTTTCTTTTTTTCTTACGTGCGCACGTGAGTGAATCGTCTGTAGAGAATATTTTATTAATTAACTACACAGATGTATAATAAAACAAATGGTGACTGGTTTCTAAACACAGTTATGACAGACTTTTTGGGGGAAGAGCCAGCTGCAGCAAGCAGCGGAGTTTTTATTTATTTTTTTTTTAATTGTTTACATGTGCGCACGCGAACGGGACAGTTGATCCTCAAACTGGGTCCCGCAGAGGTGGAAGGACCGCTGAAAGCGGCCGTCACCCAGACACAGCTCCTGCAACAAATAATGATACTCTCTGTATTGGGAGCTTTTCACAACAACTCGCTCCGTGTGATCAAGGTCCGTCATGTTAGCTTGACTCCAACCGGAGCCGGCGAGCGGAATGGAAGCTCCTCCTATTTGATGACGCACCGGGGCGAATTTTCGCAGCGAAAGTCCACCCAAGCACAGCGACACACCGGGCGAAGGAGGCGCGTCCGTCGCCTGGCGACCCACGCAAATTTGTAGCGTCTGATCGCGCCCGGTGTGAACGCGGCATTAGAAAAATAAGATACAAAAAAAAAATGAGAGCTCTTTCAAAATAAAAGTAAAAAAATATATATGTATATATAAATATAAAGAAAAGTGTCTCTTCCTCAGGATTCGGTTCAGTTATGTTTCACACATCTGAGTGAAGAATGCTACTACCCGGGTAGGTTTTTATTTTTCTGGTTCTTATCTGTATCAGATTGAAGTGAGATGAGGTCTGGGTTTCTCCGGAGTGGATCCCACGGCTGGCCACACCGTTCACCGTTCCGTCTGAATCAATCGTCCTTCCTGGCTCGCCACCGAACTTCCAGGGTTCGGAATCTGAATCAGTAACTAATCCAGCAAAAAAACCAGTCTGCACAGAGTGCAGAAAATGTAACCATTACTCTGTTCAGTCATATCCCATCAATACTACTTGTTCTCTTCACACTGAATATCTTCATAAATATAACCAGATACAGGATACATAGTGTTCAATCAATGTAAATGACCCTGTATGCATTTACAAAACAGTGCATTTCATCATGACCCTTCATCATGAACATGAATCGACATAAATTCACTTACTTATACTCAAACAAATTTATATTCTTAAACAGCTCTATCAATTAATTTTTATCTCTTAACTATAGCACATCTGCTTTTTCTCACCACTTTAATGCAATAGTACTTTTTTTTTTTTAACTTAACCAATATTTAAACAACTGTAATGCAAAAGAACAAATTGTGCACATTGCACATTTGCAAAGCAATACTTTACTCAACCTGGCATTTTATGAACCTAAAAATGCACCATATGCTGTTTTGATGTCTCTCACTTAACTACTATTGTAGCCCTTTAGTTTAGTTAGCCACCTGTTGGCACTCACATTAAATATTAGGGCAAAACGTGAGGTAGCATAGTAGCTGCGAATGGCGTTAGCATCGTGCTAATTTAAGCTAGCAATTTTTTTTTTTTTAGAGTCAGTTTACTCGGTTCACAATGATACAACAGCACCACAGTGGGCTAAACATTAGGAAACATTCCTGTAACTCCGACTGGTTTAAGTGAAGTATCTTAATGAAAGGATTCTTTTCACACAACCGGCTACACCATAAAGCTAACCACGAGGCCTAGCCTTTAGCCTGTAGCAGCCATGCTTACCGGAGTTCTCTCAGGGGCTCACACAGTTAAAGGACTTTTCTCATCCAGCGCAACTATACAAAACGTGCTCCTAACAAGCAGAAAACTCATTAGAAAGTGCTATGATGTAATAAATCACAAATGTCCAATTTTTGCATTGTTTTTCTTACCAATGAACATCAGCTCAGTTTATAATGGTGTTCTCTGGTCAGAATCTCAGGTCAAAGTACCGTGATGACAATTAACAGAGCGGATTTGCCACCTAGTGGCCACTCATGATATTACATCTAGATTACATAAATGGGTTTAGTAGCCATGTGGGTTACATGTATATAAACCCCGGTTCAGGTCATGAACCCACTCGCTATGAGGGTCCACCTTCTTCAGACTCTCAGGATCCATCCGGTGTTCCACCTTATCTTAGTTGAAGCCTGTCCACACAAGCACTCTATGCCCTCTGGCCGATCCCCCTCCTCCTGCCCAGTGTGTGGATAGCTATTTGGCGTGGACTGTGCACTGGATTCTGGATGTGAGGCACCAGGGTCGGGGGTTCCAGTATTTGGTGGAGTGGGAGGGTTGTGGTCCCAAGTAGCGCTCCTGGGTTTAGCTGAGCCTCATTCTAGACCCTTCCCTAACCCGGGACTTCCAATGGGCCCATCTGGGCTGGTCCGGTAGGTCGCCTGGGGGCTCCCATGGAAGGGGGGGTGGTAAGATGGTAAACGGACTGCATTTTTTATAGCGCTTTTTTACACACTAATGGCTCATATTCACCCTGATGTCAGGGTGCTGCCATACAAGATACTCACTACACACCGGGAGCAACTAGGGGATTAAGGAGCCTTAGTGATTTTCCGGTGAGCACATTTTCCAGTGAGGCTGGGATTTGAACTGAGGATCCTTTGGTCTTAACCGCAATGCTTAACCACTTGGCCATCACCTCCCCTAAGTCAAATAATAAACAAAGATAAGACATAAAAAAGCCTAAGAAATAAAGCTAAAGAAAACCCAACATGAAAGTAACATGAATCAAACTAGGAAACAAATGTCAGAACCGAAATGAGATCAACAAGAAAATTAAAGGCTAAGACAACTAGAACGAAACTTGCAATGTGGCAAAAGTATAACTAGAAAAAACAGCCAGTGAATAAAGTGCAAAAAAGCATAATGAAAGAACAACAAGAAAAATAAAAGATACAGATGTGAAATGGAATTCATTATGTGGCAAAAATATAACAGATAACTAAGAGACAAAGGTAATAATGAATGGAAAATCAAAGACCATGACTCAAAGAGGGGGAAACATGAACACAGATAAGACCAAAACATGTGATAAGCCCAGAACGGGGCAGAACCATGACAAAAAGTGTTGTGCTTCCTTGGTCTGCTCTGCTTACCCTCCTTTCCTGTTCCTCCAGGTGCCGCATCAAGGAGCTGAGTCAGTACACCTGTCTACTATCCCCTACACTTGTATATAAACCCTGGTTCTTGCTCTCCAGATGCGAGAAACTCAGCATTACCTGCATGGTACCTGGCCTTAGTTAATCTGCTAAGGAACATTTTGACCAGCCGGGGGGGTGCCAGGCACCTAAAGAGGGTGGACCCTCTATGCAGACTCACAGACCAGACTTAGATGTAAAAGAAGTCGTCATCTTTAATTCAGGCTCAAGTTTGGTACACAGGTTGTCAGTCAGCAGAGCAAAGGTACAAACAGGGCTAGGCAAATTCACAGTCATAATCAGGCAGGGGTTCGAGGCACAAGCAAACACCATATTTAGGGATGAGGCAGAAGGCATAGTCAAAAACAGAGCAGATTTCAAAAAACACGTCAAGGCAAAACAGGACAGGAAACAAGAGCTAGGATGTGTACGAATCACCAGTACGCGTACAGGCAAAACCGGTCTACGGCTGATGCCATCTCCACCGTGGTGCATCAGGCCCTCTCCCACACAGAGAACAAGGACTCGTATGCAAGGCTACTGTTCCTGGACTTCACTTTTGCATTCAACACCATCATCCCACAGAAACTGGTTTCCAAGCTGACTGAACTAGGAGCTCCCTCAGCACTGTGCAACTGGATCCTGGACTTCCTGACTGGGAGGCCACAGAGTGTCAGGATTAACATCACCTCATCCTCCACCATCTGTTGTGAAAGTGTAGTGACATGGACCCACAACAGGGGGCGCAAATGAACGGTCAATAGATGAGCCAAAAAGTAACAATTTAATGTTGTGAAGGTGCACAACGAATACACAGACAATCTCAGAATCTGATAACAGTCAATCCACAAAGGTGACGTGTGGGCAGGCTCGAGGATAGAAGATGTCTGTCCTGAGAAGAGCCGGAACCACACGATTTCCGCCGCCACCGAACCTGGTGAATACTGGAGCCGCCAAGTCCCGAATTCCCAGGTCATCACCGTCCCCGACTGTCGGATCTGGTACTGCTGGCAAAGAACAAAGACAGTCAAGTGTGGGTGTGTGTACACCCCGTAACAACATCGGTGGGAATGCCACCTCCACCTCTAACACACACTCGTGCAGCGTCTGTTTAACCACTTATCTGACGGACGTAGGACGAAACAGTCGCGACCCACGCCGGTCCTCTGGTTGACAGCTGCAAAACAATAGCTCTTAGAATCAATTAATACAGGCAGAGACCGTTACCTCCATAGAAGTACGATATCTCAGCAACGAGGTGGAGATGACGTCTGGTCTTTATGGAGTGAGATGCTGTAGAGTAGATGGGTGACAGCTGTCAAGAGATAATGAGTGACAGCTGTCACCCCCGGCTGTGTCCGTGGTGGCAGCGCCCTCTCGTGCCTGAAGCCCGCACTTCAGGCAGGGCGCCCTCTGGTGGTGGGCTAGCAGTACCTCCTCTTCTGGCGGCCAACACAACACCATCATCCTGAACACTGGCTCACCCCAGAGTTGTGTGCTCAGTCCACTGCTGTACACATTGATGACCTTCGACTGCAGAGCCCAGCACAAGAATAATCTTGTTAAGTTTGTAGACAGTACAGCAGTGATCAGGCTCATTAGCCAAAGGGATAAGACAGTGTACAGACAAGAAGTGGAGAACCTGACACGGTGGTGCAGAGACAACAACCTCATCCTCAACACCCAGAAGACCAAGGAGATAGTTGTTGACTTCCGCAGGTCATCCCCCACTATCCCCTCCCCTCTCTACATCAATGGAGCAGCAGTGGAAATCGTCTCCTCCATCAGGTATCTTGGAGTCCACCTCCCGAACACTCTCACCTGGCACACCAATACCATGGCTGTCATCAAGAAAGCTCACCAACATCTCTATTTTTTGAGGAAATTGGGAAGGGCCGGACTGCACACAGAGGTCCTCAGGGCCTTCTACAGCTGTGCAGTGGAGAGTGTCCTGTCCTGCTACCTCCCTGTGTGGTATGGTGGCTGCACGGTGGCGGAGAAGAAAGCGCTGCAGTGGGTGGTGGAGTTTGCACAGAGGACCATCAGATGCAGCTTACCACCCATTGGGGTCATCTACATCTCCAAATGTAGAGACAAAGCCACCTGCATCCTCCGAGACTCCACCCACCCTGCACACAGTCTGTTCACACCCCTTCCCTCTGGAAGGAGGCTGTGCAGCATCCGGGCAAAAACGTCCAGAATGAAAAACAGCTTCTACTCGAATGCTGTCAGACTGTTGAACAGTTCAACATCCACCACCAAACTGTGAACACTGCACCACATGCACATTGTCACTTTCTTAATACTCTAACGCTGCTGCTGCTGCCGACCCTGTGCCTCGTATATACATTCTATGGCCACAGGGGTACGTATATTGTACATTGCAAAAGTTTATATTACAGAAGTTTGTACAATAGGTTAGGTTAAAAAAAATTGTCCCAGTTAACTACACCAAGACATGGAGAAACTACATTTCATTCTGCCTGTAAGGGTCAAGTGACAATAAAAGTGAGTCTGAGTCTGAATGACGACAAACTGGTGGGGAAGTTGTGGCTGGGAAGTGTTTAAACAGGACAGGCGTTAACAAGGTGTACCTGAGGAAAAATTGAGAAAGGGGGCATGGCTAGTGAATAAAGATAATGCACAGTGCAAGAAGGTGAGGAGGGACAGCACACGTTGGAGTGAGGTAAGACACAAAGATGCATGAACAGGTGCCAAGAGTGTGAGTGAATGGAAATACTAAACAGACTGAATCAAAGCGAGGGACAAAGACATAATGGCAGGTGCAGTGGAGTGAGAACATAATCAGAGGGGTGTGAGGGAAACAGGAAACTAGGAGCAAACAGCAACCGAGGGCAGATACAATATTACTATGACAGGAACTAAAATCAGACATGAGCATAAGCACTACAAGAACCTACATGAAAACTGCTAAGAAAATAGTAAGAAGATAAACACTAAGACGAACTGAACAGGAGCTGACTAAGAAATCAAAAATGACTCAGCAGACCAGAAAATAAGACAGAGACTAAGTGACAAACAAAACCCGATATTAAAGCACAAAAGATCATATAAGAAGGAGGGCAGGAGGCGATAACTCTGAAGATGTGGGCATGGCATGAAATCCTGGTGACGTGAGCTTCGACGTCGTTGTGGGTGTGGCAGGAGATCCCGGAGACACATTAGCTTCATTAAAGGCGGAGCTGGTGTCATGGGCGTGGCTTGGAATGACAGCTTCATATAGGGCTGAGAAGGCAGTTCTGATGACATCAGCATCGTTATGGAACTCGGCAGAGCGTGCTCGGCCAGCGTCTTCACCGCTGCGCATGTCAAGGCAGAACCGCTGGGCATGCTCACCGTCAATGTGCCCACTGAAGCTTTGGCTGTTTGGACTGTAGAGGATTGAGTGGCTTGAAGGAGCGGTGTTGTTGCTGCCGTTGCTGCAGGTACCGTAGCTGAGACTCGGAGCTCGTGCGCTGTGATTTGCTGCAGCGGCATGGAATTTACAGCTCCAGACAGTCGGTTCAGGAGCTGGAAGCGGAACCAATAGTTCTGGAGAACTTACCACCGTCAAGACTTCAGGCAATGTTAAAGCTTCAGGCTTTAGGAGCGCAGAGGTACTCAGGGCCGAGTGCAGCAACCGAAGAGCCCGCAGCTTGTGTGGAGAGGGGACCGGAGGAAGAGGTGGAACACAGCTGTGGTGACGCACTTCGTGTCCGAGGCTGCTTTGTCTGTTAATACTGCAATTTCCTGCTTTTGATAAAGACTGTGACAGTGTTTGGGGTTTTATTTTGTGTTTATTTATTTTTCATGCGATTGTTTTGTGTTTCTGAACGCAATACGAGTGAGCTGCGGTTTAAAAATATAATGTATAGATAAACTGTGACTTCTAATTCTGCGATTTACTGCTTTGCTAAAGATGGTGACTGTGTTTGTATTTTTTGTGTGTTTGCTATGTTTATGTGATCCTGGGAATGCGTGTTTTATATGACTTGATCTTCGAACTTACCCAGCAGCCGCTGTGGTGCATAAATTCCAAACTGACGTATGTTCTCTGCAAGAGATTCCATGCAGCAGGGGCAGAAGTTTGTGGCATCATATTCAAGAAGACTTGAGGCTGTAATTGCTGCCAACGGTGCAACAACAAAATATTGAGCAAAGGGTGTGAATACTTATGTACGTGTGATTTCTTACTCTTTATTTTTTTAAATACATTTGCAAAAATCTCTAGAAAGTTTTTTCATGTTGTCATTATGGGCTATTGTGTGTAGAATTTTGAGGAAAAAATGTATTTCATTCATTTTGGAATAGGGCTGTAACATAACAAAATGTTGAGAAAGTGAAGCCCTGTGAATACTTTCCAGATGCATGGCATCTGTATTTACTCTCTCTCTCTCTGTCTGGGCTGCATAGCAGTTCATCAAGGCTGTTGACTTTTCTACATGTGTTTCCTTGTGAAGCACACTCTTTCAGCATATTTAAATTTACCACTGAGTTCTCAATCAAATGCTACTTACATTGTTTCAAGAACCCCAAGGCTTACAGCTGACTGAAGTGCTGTGTTGTGGATACCTTATGTAATTGGGCAATAGGACCCACAAAGGTGAAAAAAAGGTCTTGAAGTTGATGTAAACCTCGGGTGTATTGCCTGCAGCAGCGATAAGACCCTGTTTGTTTTCCTCTCTAATGCAGTAAGCTAAAAATTGATTGGCACTATCTCGGCCTCTGGCGATTATCTGACATGCCAGAGGGTTCATGCCGCAAAGACTAATTAGTTTCATTAACTTGCACTCAAGATAAAAAACAATTGCTTTCATGTAATTGAAATGCTGATTTTCCTTTCCCTCAGCTCTCCTTTCATGCTGTCTTGTCTCATTCTGTTCTGCCTGCAACATCTTAGCCCCAACCCACTCCGCCGCTCCTCTTTTAACTTCATTTCACCACTGCAATTCCTTAGATTTAGACTAATTGATACTGTCGCACTTTAACACTTTTTTTTAAAGGTTGTGAAAATGGGTGTGTACCTGAGGTGTTGTATCCCCCCCCATAGGTGATCCTAACTTGTACAGAAAAAGTGAAAGTGTATTTTTGTAAGTGTTAATCATTACTAAGTGCTAATCATTCATAGTTAACGTATTGTGTCTGTGGGCATGTTTCAAAGAATATTTTGCATTGCTTCATGTAAAAAAAAAACCTTCACTCAACTCAAACAGGACGTGCTTTTGTTGTTTTTCTCGGCATGTCTGCCTTTGGCTAAAATGGAGGCGACAGGACTTTTATTAGTTAATCAACGAGATATCTCAAAAAGACATGACTGAATTTCAGTGACATTTGATGCAGAGATAGATAAAGAAGAGATGACTACAGTGGATGGTAAACCTTGCTTTTGCTCTTTAAGCTTTGATCCAGAATCAGAGCCGGCCCAAGGCATACGCCAACTACGCGGTCGCTTAGGGCCTCCACGCCACCAGGGGGCCCCGAGAGCACCGAGACGTTGTGATAAAAAAGTAAATATATGCATGAAATTAAAATAATATTTAATAATTTAAACGAAATTGTATTACACCCGAAAAAATTTTATTCATTTTGACAAAATACCAATACTAGGTTAATTGATGCCTCCTGTTGGCTGCTGCCACCGTTGGGCAAATTTAGATGCACCGCTTGGGTCAGGTGGTCGATGACTAATCGTGAGGAAGGAAGTGAGTGCAAGTCATGTCTCAGAAAAGAAATTATCCCTCTGGAGCGGAGAAAAGAAAAAAGAAGTTTGAAGACGAGAAAAAACAACAAGACGAAGGTAGGTTTGCATGTCCAATATTACAATTTTTGTTGTCATTATTTGCGAAATGCTCCGTTCGTTTAGTGTAAAGTGCTTTAGATGCTTAGACTTTAAAGTCAGAGGCGATTGCTCTAAGACTGCAAGGGAAGCTCAGCTTCCCCTAAAATGTCAAAAAATAAGTGATCAAATATATGCTGTTGTGTGTACATGTCATTGACTAAATATGCGCTACAATGCGCTCAACTTTTGTTCAGAATCATCTTCTTATCACTGGTAACGACGCGGCTTTCCTCTCACTCAAACCCGCAGCTTCACAGTGCTTTAAACAGTGTGGACGCTGATCACAGACTTCAACAGCAACACAAAGCCTGCTGCGAAACTAGACGAGTCATTGGATAAATGCTGGGCTTTGTCCCGCCCATCGGACGCTCAGCGTGTCTGGGGGTCTATGGGGCAGTGGGCTGGCCTCGGCCGGCCCGGACGCTCAGCTTCTGCATGATGATTGGATGATCTGTCTGAGGCTGAATCCCTTTTTGATTGACAGCGAAATGAGCGAATCAGCGATCTTTTGGTGTATACATCCGTGGGAGCATTTTCATTCTGTTCTGAGTTGAACCGGAGACTTTCCTAATCCTCTTAGCGGCGTTTTCTTTGTTAAAAACGACTAGCGACAAATCGAGCTTCTATTTCTGGTGTTTTTTTTGTAGCTGCTTGTGTTTGGAGACTGACTTATATCGCAGTTTCTGTTCCTACCGAGTAGCGGGTGCTGCTGAGCTCCTCCACCGTCACAAAGCACTCACAGGCGGACAAACTTCACACTAGCCTCGCGCCAGTCCCAGCTAGCGAGCTAGCTAGGTAGCAAGCTGCACATAATGGAAGAGAATTTGAATGTTGTGGACCGGATTTTGGCGAAGCCATTTGATAGTCTTCCTTACGAAGAAAAACTTAGAGTTAAACAGCAGGGCAGATCAACTCCTCAGATTAATTTGGTGCAAAAGGTGGGGAAAAGTAGCTCAGCTTTCAAAGGTTTGCAGGCCAAAGTTAAAGCAATAGCCCCCAGTGCAATGTTTGTACATTGCTATGCACACACATTGCTGTTATGTTGTGGATTTCTATGTTCATTTTGGAGATTATTTAAGTATTGTATTTATTATTTAAGTATTTAATTTTGATTACAACTTTATTTTTCTGTAAGATAATGTGAATGTCATTTGATTCTATTTTGTATTTGGATATTGAACATTTTGCACACCATTGCACATCTGAAAGAAATTAAACTATTTAACGTGTTTACTATAAATGCAGTCTCCTGCCTGCTGATGCTACTTTCAAATAGTTAAATTAATGAGCCATACTTATACATCACTCTGTATGTAGAAGTTAATTAAAACATATTTATGAGTTTGCTACCCCTTTAAGGTTAAAAACAAGAATGACACCTGTATGATGTAAGATAATTACAAATAATGCTAATGATTGTGGGTACATTACACACATAACAGTGTAGCCTATGGAATAATGAGGCATCTGGTGCTGAGGTGATGGTAGGGGGGCCCCCAAATGAAATTCTGCTTAAGGCCCCATAAAGGCTTGGGCCGGCCCTGTCCAGAATACTATGACACTGAACAAAGGACAGATACTGCCACTGACCATTTTAAAACATTGACCTTTGTTCTTAATTCCTTTCATACTAACCCTGCTTATGTCCTTTGATCCTGATCACGGTGGTAAAAGACTGCTCTTCATTTATTTGATAGTCAGCAGAATATCTCAAAAGAACATGAACTGATTTTGATGTCATTGTTCAGTGACGTTGACTTGCCTCCTTTGATATTTGTTCTTATTTTTCTTTGATCTGATCCCGATTGGCTCCTATCTCTGTAGTTTACTCCCTCAACGTCAGAGCTGTAATGGAGCCTCTCCATCACTCTTTTCCCCCCTCACTTTCACATTAAAGCCTTTAAAGCTGCCAATGAAAAGATTATTAATTATTGAATTAATTATCAAGTACTGCTAAAATTGTCACGTGGGGAGTAATTCATATTATGGTCTGCTTGGTGTTGGGATTTTTGTTATTTATTTATGTTCATGATGGGGTTTGCTTGGTGTTGGCTTGTCTGGTGTTGGGATCTGGATGTGTCTTGTCTCTTTGTTTGCCACGCCCTCTTCCTGTTTGTTCTCCCACACGTCATCCGCCCTAATCACTCATATTATTTAAACCCTCTGCTTGCACTCATTCTTTGTCAGTTTGTTGTTCCTTTGTGTCTTCATTCCAGCTCTTCCCATCCTTCTTGAGTGTGTTCTGCCGTACTGTGTTTTTGAACTTCTTGCCTGTTTTGACCTCAGTTTTTGTTTCATGTTTTGGATACTGTTGCTGATTCTGGCCTGCTCACCGGCGTCCCAACATATTTCTGTCTCTCCAGTAAAACCCGTTTTTTTTACACTAAGCGTGAGTCTTGCATCTGTGTCCAGCATTTTTGGGTCCAGGCTCTTGACAAAAATCTTTTCATTAGTGTGGCCCATTTTTTAAAAATGCCCAAGTCTCTTATTTCAGCTGCATAATGGTATAATGCCACTGGGCTTTTTAATATTTAAGTCACAAAAAATTATTTCTTTGGCACCACTATAGATTATATTCCTTAACATTTAGATAAGGGCTTCATAATATGATCTTGACAATATGATCAAAATTCAGAAAACAATTCAGAATTTCAACTCCTGAGGGGGAGAAATTCAAGGGATTAAATGCAATGTCCAACATTTAGTAGATTTGAAATTGATTCACAAGGAATCTTATAAATGTTAAAATAAGATGGGTCACAGGTAATCTCAAAACCTCACCACACACTCTTGTAGTTTGTCTGCATGATGGTGATGAAGGAAAGGGCAAGGTTCATAATAATATGTCCTCTTCACTAAAATGACATGTAATTTTGCAACATGTTATAAAAACAAACCTACATTATAATGCTTGGTTTTCAGCAGAAACTAAATTTTCTCAGTTTTGTGAAATTCGAATGGCCCTATAGTTCTAAGTGTGATTGTTTTTTTGTTTTTTTTTGGTTTCTTGGCTCGGTTTTTTATTCCTTTCTGAAAATAATAATTGGATAAATGGATAACTGACATTTTTCACCATTTTCATGACCATTTATGCACTAAACAATCAATTAGTGGAGAACATAGCTGACAAAATAATGAACAATGAAAATTATTACCTCCACCAACAAATTTGGAGGAGGTTGTGTTTTCACCCCTGTTTTTCTGTCTGTTTGTGAACAGTCTAGAGACCACCATTTTTCATACATCATTATGAACATTTTACTAAAGATTCATATCCTGATAGGCAAGAAGTGATTCAATTTTCAAGATCATACGTCAAAGTCCGGAAAATTATTGGAAAAATCCCCGTCTTTAACATTGAACAAAATTTCAAAATTTCATACGTGTCAAAAAAGATCAAATTTCTTTCATATTTGAGAGCATTATGTAGGATGGTATCCTTTATCAACTGACAAAGTTTGAGCTGGATCTGATCCAGATTACAGATTTTGTGACCATTTAATTTTAACATTGAAATCCCTATGTAATGTATATTTTACATTATATCTTAGTCAAGCATGTCCCAATCACTGTCATATTTGAAAGTGACATGCGAACTGACACTCACAATCACCTGACAAAGTTTGATCTGGATTGTGGATTTTGTGGCCATTTGAATTTAATATTGAAAAGCACATTTGGTGTACATTTTGCATTATATCTCAATCAAATTTACCTCAGTCACTCTCATTTTTCTGTTTTGGATTTACCTACACCACCAAAATTGGATGGATTACATCCAATTTATTCCTGTTTGTCTATCTTCCAGTTATCATTTGGAACCCAAGTGCCAAAAAGCAATGACAAATTGTGCATAGCAAAGATTACTAATGTTCTGTAAAAAAAAAAAAAAAAAAATATATATATATATATATATATATATATGGGGGGGGGGGGGGGGGGGGGTTGAGAACGTGGAAAAAAAATCCTGGTAACACTACAAAAAAAAAAAAAAGATTCAATTGCTTGAACTAAATACATACTCCTGACATTTGATCACATCTAATTTAGCTTATGAAAAGTCACTTCTAACAGGACTTTGACCATGAAAATTTTGTGTAAGGTAAAATTTTGTGTAATTGTAAACTACTGGGGCAGCACGGAGGCTTAGTGGTTCGCACTGTTGCCTCACAGTGAGAAGGTCATGGGTTCGATTCCCACCTGAGGCCTTTCTGTGTGAAGTTTGCGTGTTCTCCCAGTGTTTACGTGGGTTCTCTCCAGGTGTTCCAGCTTCTACATCCAAAGGGTGTGATTGTGTTTTTTTGTCTATATGTGCCCCTGTGACAGACAGGTGTCCTGTTCAGGGTGTACTCCCAGCTGTCCCTCTCAATGAATAGATTAAATTTGTTCCACAACTGATCAGAATTGCAGATTTAGTGGATCTTTCATTTTACCATTGAACAGACCTTTTAATCTGTAGTTTGTATTATATTTTAGCTGTTGAAAAGCCACTTCTAACACAACTTTGGCCTTGAAAGTTTGTTCCAAGGTAAAAAAAAAAAAAAAGGATTTGGAATCTATTGTTGGCAAAATCTTGCGCTCTGGGAGTGCCATGCTCCAATTTCAGTTGCAGCCCTGTTGTAAGACCCCTTTAGCTTCTCCCTTGTTTCACTCGGGGTGACCACAGCAGACACAAGATGGACTTGCATATTGATTTGGCACAGATTTTACACCGGATGCCACTCCTGACACAACTCCACATTACGTGGAGCATTGGCAGGGGGTGATCTTGAACCATGAACGTTCAGCTGTGGGGAAAAAAAAAAGGTGCTCTAAACACTTCACTACCACACCTGCATTTGTATACAACCCCTGGCAAAAATTATGGAATCACCGGCCTCGGAGGATGTTCATTAAGTTGTTTAATTTTGTAGAAAAAAAGCAGATCACAGACATGACACAAAACTAAAGTCATTTCAAATGGCAACTTTCTGGCTTTAAGAAACACTATAAGAAATCAAGAAAAAATATTATGGCAGTCAGTAACAGTTACTTTTTTAGACCAAGCAGAGGAAAAAAATATGGAATCACTCAATTCTGAGGAAAAAATTATGGAATCACCCTGTAAATTTTCATCCCCAAAACTAACACCTGCATCAAATCACATCTGCTCGTTGATATTGACCCTATGCGTCTTTTTGCAAGGAATGTTTTCACAGTTTTTGCTCTATGGCAAGATGCATTATCATCTTGAAAAATGATTTCATCATCCCCAAACATCCTTTCAATTGTCCAAAATATCAACGTAAACTTGTGCATTTATTGATGATGTAATGACAGCCATCTCCCCAGTGCCTTTACCTGACATGCAGCCCCATATCATCAATGACTGTGGAAATTTACATGTTCTCTTCAGGCAGCCATCTTTATAAATCTCATTGGAACAGCACCAAACAAAAGTTCCAGCATCACCACCTTGCCCAATGTAGATTCGAGATTCATCACTGAATATGACTTTCATCCAGTCATCCACAGTCCACGATTGCTTTTCCTTAGCCCATTGTAACCTTGTTTTTTTTCTGTTTAGGTGTTAATGATGGCTTTCGTTTAGCTTTTCTGTATGTAAATCCCATTTCCATTAGGCGGTTTCTTACAGTTCGGTCACAGATGTTGACTCCAGTTTCCTCCCATTCGTTCCTCATTTGTTGTGCATTTTTTGATTTTTGAGACATATTGCTTTAAATTTTCTGTCTTGACGCTTTGATGTCTTCCTTGGTCTACCAGTATGTTTGCCTTTAACAACCTTCTCATGTTGTTTGTATTTGGTCCAGAGTTTAGACACAGCTGACTGTGAACAACCAACATCTTTTACAACATTGCATGATGATTTACTCTCTTTTAAGAGTTTGATAATCCTCTCCTTTGTTTCAATTGACATATCTCATGTTGGAGCCATGATTCATGTCAGTCCACTTGGTGCAACAGCTCTCCATAGTGTGTTCACTCCTTTTTAGATGCAGACTAACGAGCAGATCTGATATGATGCAGGTGTTAGTTTTGGGGATGAAAATTTATAGGGTGATTCCATAATTTATTCCTCAGAATTGAGTGATTCCATATTTTTTTCCTCTGCTTGGTCTAAAAAAGTAACCATTACTGACTGCCACAATCTTTTTTCTTGATTTCTTATAGTGTTTCTTAAAGCCAGAAAGTTGCCATTTAAAATGACTTTAGTTTTGTGTCATGTCTGTGATCTGCTTTTTTTTCTACAAAATTAAACAACTGAATGAACATCCTCCGAGGCCGGTGATTCCATAATTTTTGCCAGGGGTTGTAGACGTAATGAAAATAGTCATTTTACTTAAAGCCCTAAAGTTTTGATGAATTTTCATTCAGCGATGGCCCAATTACCTTTTTTCACTGCAGGCTAAGGAACAGCACCCTAGCATAGTGTTGGATCCACTCATTCACATACATATCCAAAGACTCTCTCTCATGCGTATTGGGGTTGTTGTTGTTCTTCTATCATTTCTTTACTCTCTCTATGTTAGTTCTTATGCATGTGGAACACCACTCCATAACCACACAGACTGCCATCTGCTCATAGTATGGCCAGTCAGTAACAGTAACAGCTCCTCTGTTAAATCAGTTAACTGTGATGAATGAAAGACAGAGAAGGAAATGACTGAAATAGGCAAAATGGTGAAAAAGAAATATCTTGGGAGTATTTTATATGCACAATTTTTTATTTTTTTATTTATTTATTTTTTTGGCAAAAAAAATTTTGTATTTCTAAAACTTTTAAATCAGAGCAGTATTCATGGAAGCAGTGACTGCAACAGATGCACCAAGATTGCTCATGCTAATAGCTGGCACATTCATAATGAAATGTCAGTTTTCATGAAACTCAGACAGTGATTCAGTATGACAGCGTGTCTGCGTGTGCGCATGAAGCCCATGAGCACAACTGAGGATGAGAGGAGAGGTTTAGAATGAGTGCTTGATTTAACATCATGCACTCATTCTAAACCTGTCTGATTAAAGCTGTCCTATAACCGGCCCCTGGCCTCTTATAAATGTTTCCATTCTAAACATTTTTTGACACTTCCCAGTCTGCTGTCATTTTCCAACCTGCTGTTTTGGATTCAATGCTACTTGCTACTCTTTAGCTTCTCCTAAACGTCTTTACCCTACTTACTACACTCAAAAAGTGGCTCATTGGATCAACTCAATTCAGTTATGTGCAGTATTCCATCATATAAATCTATGGAGTCCCAACTCAAAGCACATGCAATGTAATTTAATTTAGTTGGGGCTCTATATATTTATTAGATGGAAATCCAATTCAGTGAGTCAGTTTTTTGAGTGTAACACACAAACAAATAACTCATTAGATGAACTCAATTCAATTATGTGCATGATTTCCATCTAATAAATATATGTAGACCCAACTCATATAAATCACATTCATGTAAGACAATGTAATTTAATTTAGTTGGGACCACATATATTTATTAGATGGACATCTGATCCAATGGTGGGTTTTTTGAGTATCACTCAAAATGACTCGCTGGATGAACTCAGAGTTCAATTATGGGCAGGATTTTCATCTAATAAATATATGTGGTCCCAACTAAATTCAATTATATTGCATGGATGTCCTTTATTTGAGTTGGGGCTACATATATTTATTAGATAAATTATATTGCATGGATGTGCTTTATTTGAGTTGGGGTGACATATTTATTAGATGGAAATCCTGCTCATAAGTGAATTGAGTTCATCCAGTGCATCAGTTTTTTGAGTGTATGAATTTAGGGATCAGCAGGAGATGAGCGTACTGCATTCAGTGGATAAAAAATTTACACCTTATCTCGTAATTACAAGAAAAGATCAGTAGAAACTAAATTTTGTCAGTTTTGTGAGATTTGAAAGGCTATACAACTTCAAGTCACACCTAGAGCACCGTGCTCATATAGTGCAAATCTTCGCAAACACGAGTTTCCAATTCCACAAATTTTTACTTTGGAAAAAGACCTGTTACAAGTCAGGAGTATATGTTTAGTTGATGCACTTGAAGTTGTTTTTTTTTTTTTTTACTTTTTCTGTTTCTGAATTCTTTTTCAGGTAATGTTCACAGAACATTGGTTATCTTTGCTTAGCACAATTTGTCATTGCTTTTTGCCATTTGGTTTCTGACTGATGACTGGAAGATGGACAAGCAGGCATAAAATTGGAACCTCCATCCAATTTTGGTGGTGTAGGTAAATCCATAGCAGAAAAATGAGAGTGATTGAGGCACTTTTGAGTGAGACACTTTTGAGTGGATTTTCAGTAATAAATTCAAATGTCCACAAAATCCACAATCTGGATTAGATCCAGATCAAACTTTGTCAGGCAGTGAGTGCCAGTCTGCACCTCACTTTCAAATATGAGAGTAACTGAGTTATGTTTGATAAAGATATAATATAAAATATACATTACACTGTGTTTTTAATATTAAATTTAAATGATGAAAAAAATCTGTAATCTGGATTATATCCAGATCAAACTTTGTCAGTCAATAAAGGATGCCGTCCTACATACAAATGTCAAATATGAAATAAATTTGACCTTTTTTGAGAGTTATAAATTTTGAAAATTTGTTCAATGTTAAAGATCAGGATTTTTCCAGACTTTGACCTATGACCTTGAAAATTGAATCAGGATATGAATCTTCAGAAAAAATGTCATCACGATATATGAAAAATTCTGGCCTCCAGTCTGTTCACAAACAGACAAACAAACAGGGGTGAAAAAATAATAAAATATAATGTAAAATTTGGTGCTGGTTGTCTGCCAATCAGGAGCCAGAGCGCTTTCATAGTGTGGTGGATGTGGCAACACACTACACCTGGTGTCTCAATGAGGAAATAATATACCTTAAGAAAACAAATTCTCAATTGGCATTTATGTTTTTTTCCAAATTACTTCAGTTTTAATCATTTGTATATGCTATTCACTTCAGGGTGTACTCCTTGATTTAATTCGGGAGTGATGGGCATGGGGGTTGGCTTAATCCGGTTGTTAAGTGTGATGTAATGCATCATGTGATTTTCAACTTCTGGCTCCAAACAAAAAAGGCGCACTGTCATTAACATTGAGAACTGCACTGAGACGCTCTGATCAGGCTGCACTTAAACTGTTGCACATGGACAACAGAATTAACATCGCAACATAAAACTCTTTGCATATTGTGCCTAAAACTCTCCTGGATATATTACCTGGGTTTATAGACATTGTTACTGTGTTTGTTTTATGTAAAATGCCAGAAGCTCAGGTCGTTTCTCCGTTATTTTCAATGGGAGTTGCTGTGAGCTGCGATCGCTTCCTGTTCATGTTGTTCGGGGGGAAAGTGAAGTTTGCACTTTAACGTCCTGTTTATTGTAATAAATATTTTTATTAACAAACAGACATGTATATTTTACCTGTGTATAATAAATATATAAATTAAAAGAAAAAAAAGTTTTATTGAGTGTTCTTATCTTAGAAACAGACATGCAGTTAATAGAAGTGGAGGCGGAGAAGGGAGGGATGGAGATTTGCGCGCAATGTAAACACAAACTAAACTTAAACTGTAGATCCTTAAAAGGATCATACAGACGTAACTTCAGTTGTAAACTTGCAGGTCTTTGGACCCAGAAACAGATTTATCACGTGATGCGTTACGTCAGAGCTTAACAACCAGATTGATTTGCTAGGGTCCACTGTGTTTAGGTATTTCCATAAAACCCTTCAAATCAGTTTCTGTGGATGACTTTACAGGATTGGTTTTTCAAAAAAAAAAAATGATGCCACTTAAAATGCAGAAGCATGTTTTTTTTTTTTTTTTAATATTGTGCTTTAGTCAAAACATTGATATACAATAATGACCCCATAACCGGCAACCATAAATGGTCTAAGAAGAGTCTGAGTTGTGTGGGGCATCTCTTCTAGTCTTTTGCAACCTCAGATATAAAAATGTCTGTCTTGTTTGATCATTTTATAGTGATATGATATTTGATGCTTGGTCTACTGTCAGTGCAACCTGGAACCAGAAAAGGCAGAAAAATGAATGAATAAATGAATTAATTATTTCCTCAGCTATCAGGGATTAACTGGGTCTAACCTCATCAAGTTACATACTGATTGGTGCTAAAAGTGCTAATTCCATTATCATACAAATGAAACATGAAAATTTCACTCTATGTAGATGACAGACAGACATCTTAAATGATCCATTAGGACAATTAACCGCTCAACAAGCTGTATTATTATACACATTTGTTATAAATGCTCTGAAAGGACAGACACAGTCCTTCACAACAACTAGCAGCTGCACCCAGCGGTGCCTGAGCTACCAGAGCTCTAAGTCAGAGCTTGGCTCACAGAGGCACCAAGATGACACTCGGTGACCACGACCCTCATTATGCATAACTTTGTCTTAATCAATGGAGTTACAAAAATAATTCAGCTAACTAACTAGAGATCAAAATTGTTTTCTAAACCTGTTTATTTCTGCTCAAAATTTGGACATTTTAATATGGGCTTCTGGGAGAACCTGCTCCATTTTAGGCCTTGTCCACACAGAAATGGGACTTTCCCTATACAATTATTTTCTTTGTCATTTTCAAAAAGAGTCCTGTAAACATTGCATCATTTCAAGAAATTGCTCTGTCCACATGAAAATGCTCAAACTGCCTGAAAACTCTGCAGTACACATGCCAGGTCTGTATGTGGCACTGTAACAAAAAATAAAACAGAGAAGAAGACATGGAGCACTGGAGTAAGGAGCTCAACAGTGTAGCAGCAGAAACTAATGCCTGGTTCACACAGCAAGATAATTAGGCCAATATCGGACCCGATCTTCCCCTTCCGACAATCTTAAGGAGGCCTCAGTTGTCGTGATGACGCTAAAGATAATCTTATCAGATATTCCTGCCATGTGTGGTGTGTTAAGAGCACTCTGAACTGCTCGGAAGGATGTCAGGAGTGCTCCGATCGCAAATTAGGGATATTCAACATGTTGGATTTTTTTGGCCCAATATCGCAGTGTGTGTGGTGTCCTCCGACCACAACGAGCACACAGCCTGCTGAATGTGACGTACAGCCAGTCAGCAAGCAAGGTGACGGACACACGGAGCGAAATCTAAAATCAAAACACCTGTTCTGACTTACCACAAAGTTTGGTGGTTGCGCAGTCTCCACTCCTTTAAAGAATGCCTTTTCTTTTTATATTGTTTTTTCCTCCTCCACAAACTATCTCTGTTTGTTTAGTCTGAGTTCATGTTTAATCTCGAGAGATTTTGCGAGATTTACTGTCTGACCCGAGAATGTTCGTGTGTAAAATCTGTTCATGTGTGGTGTCGTTGTCCTTACCGTGTGGCTGCACACCACACACTGTATGACCAAAACGGTTATATCTATGATTTTTTTTTTTTTTTATCTCCACGTGTGTGGTCTCTCAGGTTTTGGAAACCTACACATAATTTTAAAATCTTGCCGCGTGAATCAGGCTTAAGACTTTACAAAAATAGCACACAGTGTAAATGTCTTTTAATCTGACCTGTTGTGTCCTTTCTGCCAGATTCATCATCACAGTTTAAATCTGTTGACCACATAAAACAGCCTTGCTTTGTATGACAACATATGGAAATACTTTAATTCCTTATCATGGAAATTACTTATGAATAAACGCATGGTTTTTAAAGAAGTCCCTCATTGTTTGCAGTGTTGTATAAAGTACCGGAAAATCAAGTAATTAAGTATGACAAGTAATGTACAACTAAATGTACTCAAGTATTGAAAGTAAATGTTAATAATCAAAAATTGACTTTTTTTTATTACAAAGTTTATCTAGGCTTGTAAATGACTGGTAGTATTAGTCAAAATACTGAAAATTGTGCACATCATACAAAAACACTTCAGAAACAAGGTTTCAAAACCTAAACAAGAGTAGGCTACTCACTAGGTGTTCATAGGAAACAGTTATTTATTTTTTCTTTATGTATTTATTTTCATTGTTACATGGTTTTATCTTTTCTGTTGTTTTCTTTCATGAGGTTCTTTTTCTCTCTTTCTCTAAAATTGTATTGTAACATTATTATTATTATTATTATTATTGGCTATTATTGTGGGGTGGTGGCCAAGTGGTTAATGCGCTTGGTTTCAGTTCGGAAGGTTCTGGGTTCAAATCCCACCCCTGCCACATTTCTCCATGTAATGTGGAGTTGCGTCAGGAAGGGCATCCGGCGTAAAACCTGTGCCAAATCAACATGCAGATCCACCTTGGATTTGCTTGTGGCGACCCCGAGTGCAAACAAGGGAGCAGCCGAAGGGACTTACTATTGGCTATTATTGTCTATTATGTAGACTATTATTGTTGCTATTAATATATGAATAAAAAAATTTAAAAATTACAATTTGACTCTTTTACGACAAGGGACACTGAGCCATTAATTATACAGAAAACAAATTAACACAAATGTGCTAATGTGAACAGCTTAATGCTAACTTTAACATTGAAAACGCCATAGGCATGCTAATGCGTTTGCATCGGCCCCGTTTTTAAGTTCTAAAATACATCTATCAACTATTTCAGAAGACCATAACAGGTCAGTTTAACATAAAAATATTAAATATTACTCACAGACATATGCTCTTTGGGGTTTTAGCTGGGAAAAATTAGGATAAAGCGAAATAATTCAATCAATGAATCCATGAATCGTAGATCAAAGCACTGCTTCGATCTACGATCACTGGTTCGATTGGTTCAAGGTTCAAAGCAAAGCCGCGCGGGCATAAAAGTTGATTACAGACCCGCTGCAGGTCTGTAATCAATGTAGAGAAATGATCATTTTCCTGACAAACACCCCCCAAGTGCGCAACTGCAAAAAAGCCTACGAAATGCCTCATGACAAAATCGGCCTGACTTCGTTGCAGTCACTGATAATCAGTGGTGTCTCTGTGTGAAAACACGACTTTTTTCGTGTGTGTTTTTGTTTTTTTTTTCTTCTTTCTTTCTTTTGTAACGAGTAACGGCATGGCGCATAGAAAATGTATCAGAGTAGAAGTATGCAATTAAGGTTGGAAATGTAGTGAAGTGAAAGTAAGCTGAATTTAAAAAACTCAAGTAAAGTACAAAATTGCCCAAAACGTACTTAAGTGCAGTAGTGAAACAACACTGGTTGTTTGTCTGCTCCAGGTGCATTTATCAGCCTGAACCAGAGAACATATCCACTTTCTGCAATTATTTTATTAAGGTCACAGCACTCCATTTATTCACAATCAGCATTTACCATAGCCATCCTTTGTCTCTTTCATATTCTGCTAGCGAGAAAAATAAATTTCATTACAGAGCCACCAAGACAAAAAAGAAAAGTTAAATTACGCTGTTAACAACAACATGTCATTCATTATTAGACGTGACCTTATATGACAGCGGTGTATATGCATCAGATAGGAAAGAGTGCGCATTTGGTGTCTGAAGTCTGAGGGGTTTTTCTTCTGCTCGTTCAGGGACCTGATGAGGTTTTACATCAACCTATAAGTGACCTTTGTAAGAATAAGCAGCAGTATTCACTGTTGCTGGGGGGGGTACTTTCTGTCACATTTGCATCATGTCTTTTGATAAACCTAACATCGGCTGGATTTCACATAACCTTGCGTTTTATGCTCATGCTGTTCTTCCAAAAATGTTGCTTGCACTCCTGAACATTGCATGAGCTTTTAATATTCCTGTTCATTTTCTGCCCACAGTCTTCCAGTCTTCTATTAAAAAAAATAGATGCGGAATGACGTGTGCAATTTGTTTGGGGTTGTTTGTAAAGAGAAGCGCAGCAGGGTTTAACAGATGGGCACAGCAGGGACTGGTTTAGTCCTGTGTGCCCTATGAAGAGGAATCGGCAATTTGATTTGAGGGTTCTGTGCCCGTCATTAATGACCTTTTCAAACAGAGATGCTGAATGGATTGTATTGAGGCTGCACTTTCAGGATCTCTTGGGAGCATAGGCTTTCTTTGTTCTCTAAAGTGTGAGGCTTGCATAAATCAAAGATTTAAAGATTGTGATATCTTGACTTCTCACTACACAGTGCCGACATAACTATTCACAAATAACAAAGGAGCTGTAGGGGGGGTCTTGCAAGTACAGTGAAATTTCCAATAATTATAGAGAACCAGATATATAAAAAATGTATATGAACAGACATATATGAAAAAGCAGCAGTGGCATAACCTCTAGAAACAAACAACAACAAAAAAAAAACCCTGACAAACTTATTTCAAGCTGTGTGTAAATTCAAAATGACATATATACTTACTTGAATAAAATTAATCATCATGTTACAATGGCACCTGTCAGTGGTTGGGACATATTAGGCAGCATGTTCACATTTTGACCTCAGAGATGATGTGTTGGAGACTGCATAAAAATTTTAGTGACCTTGACAAGGGCTGTATTGTGATGGTTAGATGACTGGGCCAGAGCATCTCCAAAACTGCAGCGCTTGTCTGTATTGATTGATCATAACCTACTAAAACAGGTTAAACGACAGAAGACCGGTAAATCGGCGATGGGAGTTGTGGGTGACCGAGGCTCACTGATGTTTGTGAGGGGTGAAAGCTGACCCATGTGACCAATCCAAGAGAAGAATCTACTGCGAAGGTGTTGGTGCCAAAATGCCACAGCACACTTCAGAGGTCTAGTGAAGGCCATGCTTCAGTGAGCAAGGGCGGTTTTGGTGGCAAAAGTGAGATGAACAAAATAACAGGCTTATGGCTGATCAGTCTATGCTGAGAGAGACACAGAGAGAATGAAGAACTGTGTGTCTGTGATCAAAACATCTGTTTCTGCCGGGTTGTTGTGAACTTGTGACCACATTGATTGATTGAGTCAGGAACACTTTTGTCAAAGAAAATGTTTTTATTTTCATTGCAGCAGGTTATATGTGGTGGCATGGCTCTATTCTGAGACCTCCCTGTTCTTCCATGGGCATACAGCGCATCTGAACAGTATTCACAGGGCTTCACTTTTTCCACATTTTTATGCTGCAGCCTTATTCCAAAATGGATACAATTCTTTTTTTTTCCCTCAAAATTCTACACACAATACCCATAATGACAATGTGAAAAAGTGTTTGTTTTTTTTATACTGTTGTAAATTTATTAAAATTTTAAAAACTAAGAAATCAGATTTACATAAGTATCCACAGTTCTTTGCCATGAAGCACAAAAAATGAGCTCAGGTGCATCCTGTTTCCACTGATCATCCTTGAGATGTTTCTACAACTTAACTGGAGTACAACTGGGGTAAATTCAGTTGATCAGACATGAATTGGAAAGGCACACACCTGTCTACATATAAGGTCTCACAGTTGACAGAGCATGTCAACAAAGCATGAAGTCAAAGGAATTGTCTGTAGACCTATAAGACAGGATTGTCTTGAGGCACAAATCTGAGGAAGGGTACAGAAACATTTCTGTTGCTTTGAAGGTCCCAATGAGCACAGTGGCCTCCATCATCTGTAAATGGAAGAAGTTCAGATTCACCCTGGACTCTTCCTAGAGCTGGCCGCCCATCAAAACTGAGCAATTGGTAGAAAAGCCTTAGTCAGTGAGGTGACCAAGAACCCAATGGTCACTTTGTCAGAGCTCCAGCATTCCTCTGTAGAGAGAGGAGAATGTTACAGAAGGACAACTATCTCTGCAGAAATCCATCAATCAGGCCTGTGTGGTAGAGTGGCCAGACAGAAGCCACTCCTTAGTAAAGGGCACATGGCAGCCCATCTGGAGTTTGCCAAAAGGCACCTGATGGACTCTCGGACCATGAGAAACAAAATTCTCTGGTCTGATGAGACAAAGATTGAACTCTTTGGTGTGAATGCCAGGTGTCATGTTTGGAGGAAACCAGGCACCATCCCTACAGTGAAGCATGGTGGTGGCAGCATCATGCTGTAAGGATGTTTTTCAGCGGCAGGAACTGGGACACTAGTCAGGAATGAGAGAAAGCTGAAAGCAGCAATGTACAGAGACATCCTAGATGAAATCCTGCTCCAGAGCGCTCTTGACCTCAGACTGGGGTGACGGTTCATCTTTCAGCAGCAGAATGACCATAAGCACACAGCCAAGGTATCAAGGACAACTCTGTGAATGTCCTTGAGTGGCCCAGCCAGAGCCCAGACCTGAATCTGATTCTACATCTCTGGAGAGATCTTTATAAATGTACTCTATCAAAGTGCTAAATCAACTCTATAACAGTGTAAAATCAACTGTTATTGGAGTAGAAACACTTGATTGACAAGATGGTAAAGAGCTGACTTCACTCTATAATAAAGTGTATTTACTCTATTTAGACTGGGACCAAATGTTATCCCGGCAGAGTATATTTTACTCAGCAAAATTTACTGTGTGTGCACTGATGCTCCTCATCCAGCCTGATGGAGCTTGAGAGGTGTTGCAAAGAGGAATGAGAAAAACTGCACAAACATTGGCGCACCAAGCTTGTGGCATCACATTCAAGAAGACTTGAGGCTATAATTGCTGCCAAAGGTGTGTCAACAAATTTACTCCCTTCGGAATAAGGCTGTAACATAAAATGTGGAAAAAAGTGTCATATTTTGCGCTTCATAATGCGCCACACATTTTCAATGGGAGACAGGTCTGGACTGCAGGCAGGCCAGTCTAGTACCCGCACTCTTTTACTACGAAGCCATGCTGTTGTAACACATGCAGAATGTGGCTTGGTATTGTCTTGCTGAAATAAGCAGGGACGTCCCTGAAAAAGACGTTGCTTGGATGGCAGCATGTGTTGCTCCAAAACCTGGATGTACCTACATTGATGGTGCCATCACAGATGTGTAAGTTGCCCATGCCATGGGCACTAACACACCCCATACCATCACAGATGCTGGCTTTTGAACTTTGCACTTGTAACAATCTGGTCTTTCCATCTTTTTTCCGACGACACGATGTCCATGATTTCCAAAAACAGTTTGAAATGTGGACTCACCAGACCACAGCACACTTTTCCACTTTGCATCTGTCCATTTCAAATGAGCTTGGGCCCAGAGAAGGGCGGTGGTGTATCTGGATGTTGTTGATGTATGGCTTTCTCTTTGCATGGTAGAGTTTTAATTTGTACTTGTAGATGTAATGACAAACTGTGTTAACTGACAATGGTTTTCTGAAGTGTTCCTAAGCCCACACAGTAGGATCCTTTACACAATGATGTTGGCTTTTAATGCAGTGCCGCCTGAGGGATCAAAGGTCACGGGCATTCAATGTTGGTTTTCGGCCTTGCCGCTTACGTGTAGAAAGTTCTCCAGATTCTCTGAATCTTCTCATTATATTATGGACTGTAGATGATCGAATCCTTAAATTCCTTGCAATTGAACATTGAAAAACATTGTTCTTAAACTGTTGGACTATTTTTTTCCGAACTTGTTCACAAAGTGGTGATCCTCGCCCCATCTGTGCTTGTGAATGGCTGAGCCTTTTGGGGATGCTCCTTTACGAGGTCTGTCAATAAGTATCGTACCTTTTTGATTTTTTTTTTTTAACTATATGGATTGATTCATATGTTTTCACGTCAGACAAGCTTGAACACTTGTGCGCATGCGTGAGTTTTTCCACGCCTGTCGGTGACGTCATTCGCCTGTGAGCACGCCTTGTGGAAGGAGTGGTCCCGCCCCCTCGTCGGATTTTCATTGTCTGGAAATGGCGGAATGATTTGGGGTTTTTTTTCCATCAGAACGTTTTCAGAAGCTGTTAGAGACTGGCACCTGGAAACCATTCGAAAATTTATCTGGCTTTCGGTGAAAATTCGGCTTCACAGAGAATAAGGTTGTTAGTACAGCTTTAAGGACGCTCGGCGCGCCACGCTCCGAGCTGCGACGACGGCCATTTTCCAGCGGATTTCACTTTTAACGAGGATTTTGTCATGGAAAGCCGCACGGAGGCTTTGCACGTAAAGACCGATTCGCTTTGGAAGCGAGACAAAGGAACACCTCCGGCGTGTCAGAGGACAAGTTTGGACATGTCCAGCTCTCCACAATTTCACTGATACACTCAACAAAAATATAAACACAACACTTTTGGTTTTGCTCCCATTTTGTATGAGATGAACTCAAAGATCTAAAACTTTTTCCACATACACAATATCACCATTTCCCTCAAGTATTGTTCACAAACCAGTTCTAAATCTGTGATAGTGAGCACTTCTCCTTTGCTGAGATAATCCATCCCACCTCACAGGTGTGCCATATCAAGAATGCTGATTAGACACCATGATTAGTGCACAGGTGGCCTTAGACTGCCCACAATAAAAGGCCACTCTGAAAGGTGCAGTTTTGTTTTATTGGGGGGGGGGGATACCAGTCAGTATTTGGTGTGACCACCATTTGCCTCATGCAGTGCAACACATCTCCTTCGCATAGAGTTGATCAGGTTGTCAATTGTGGCCTGTGGAATGTTGGTCCACTCCTCTTCAATGGCTGTGCGAAGTTGCTGCATATTGGCAGGAACTGAAAATGGATCAGGGATTTTTTCTTCAGCCAAGTTTGATCCGACACTGACAAAGAATTTTTTAAAGCTATTGAATACATAATCCATATTGTCCCTTTTTAATGTTATTATCAATAAAATATGCCAGATAACTGCGTTTTGGAGCCACCTTTTAATTATACTATTAAGTGGAGAAGAGGAAAAACTAGAAGGGTGGAAATGAAAATGGGGACTTTGAATGTGGTATTATGACTGGTAAAAAGGAGAGAGCTGGCTGATATGATGGAGAGGAGAAAGGTAGACATACTGTGTGTGCAAGAGACCAAGTGGAAGGGAAGTAAGAGCAGGCGCATTGTTGCCAGTGGGTTCAAGTTGTTGTACCATGGTGAGGATAGGAAGAGAAATGGTGCTGGGGTCATTTTAAAGGAAGAGTATGTTAACAGTCTATTGGAGGTTAAGTGAGTGTCTGACGGGTGATGATGAATATCATCAGGGCATATGCCCCACAGGTAGATAGTGAGATGAAGGAGAAAGATGTTTTCTGGAGTGTGTTAGATGAGGTGGTGGAGAGTGTGTCCAAGCATGACAGAGTAGTGATAGGTGCGGACTTCAATGAGCATGTTGGTGAAGGGAACAGAGGTGATGAGAAAGTAATGGGTAGATATGGTATCAAGGACAGGAACGTGGAAGGGCAGATGGTAGTCGATTTTGCAGTAATGGAGAGAGTGGTAGAGAGGTGAAGAAGAGAGTGCAGGCAGGGTGGAGTGGGGGAGAAAGGTGGCAGGAGTGATTTGTGACCAAAGAATATCAGCAAGAGTGAAGGGCAAAGTTTACAAGACAGTAGTGAGACCAGCTATGTTGTACGGCTTAGAGACGGTGGCACTAACAAAAAGACAGGAGGCAGAGCTGGAGTTGTCAGAGGTGAAGATGTTTCGATTTTCTTTGTGAGTGATGAGAATGGATAGAATTAGGAATGAACATATTAGAGGGACAGCTCAGGTGGGATGGTTTGGAGACAAAGTCAGAGAAGCAAGGTTGAGATGGTTTGGACATGCGCAGAGGAGGGACTCAGAGTATTCAGGGAGATGGATGCTGAGGATGGAGCCACCAGGCAGGAGGAGAAGAGGGAGACCAAAGAGGAGGTTGAATGGATGTGCTGAGGGAGGACATGCAGGTGGTTGGTGTGACAGAGGAGGATTCAGAGGACAGGGTGAGATGGAAACTATTGATCTGCTTTGGCGACCCCTAACGGGAGCAGCCGAAAGAAGTATGCCCCATATTCTTTAAATATTATTTAAAATTCGAAATATGTTTTTTTTTTTTTTTTTTTTTTTTGTAAAAACAAAGGCATTTGCAAAACCGAAAAGTCTGTTTATTAAGCAGACAGTGAAAATAAAACATTCTTAAACAAACAGTAATATTACCACACTCATTTTGCACTCATCATAAGGTTAGGACATAGTGCCCTCCAAAAGTATTGGAACACTTGGTATTTCACACATTTAAATTTGTTTATCCCATTTCAAATACACACACTCATCTTCAACCACTTAGTCCAATTAAGGGTCGTGGGGGGCTGGAGGCCTATCCCAGCAGTCATAGGGCGTGAGAACAGGACGCCAGTCTGTCACAGGGCCACAAACCTGACAAACAAACACATTCACACCCACTTGCACACCTATGGACAATTTAAAGATTCCAATCCACCGAACCCACATGTCTTTGGGGTATGGGAGGAAACCGGAGTACCCGGAGGAAACCCATGCAAACACGGGAGGAACATGCAAACTCCACACAGAAAGGGAATTGAACCTATGACCTTCTAACTGTGAGGCAACAGTGCTAACCATTAAGCCACCATGCTGCTCATTCCAAATACAAGAAATACAAAAAATATAAAGAATAAAAATTTCTAGAACTTTCTTCCTCAAACTCAAGCTGAAAGCAAATCTCTAATTATTTACAGGTATATCAATTTTAGGTTTTTTGGGGGTTTTTTTTTTAACCTGTAAATAATCAGTTGTATTGCCAGTTTTCTTCAGACAAGTCAGGGAATGGAAACATGAACATTTCCAAGTAAAGAATATGTCTTGGACTTTATTTACATCAATTATGAAGAAATGCAAAAGTTTCTTTCACCAAAACATCAAATCTAGACATTCATCTCTGATGTACTTTCTGGCAATCGTAGCTGAAACATTCACGTCTTCTTTTAAGAAAATCCTCCTCTATACCACTTCATCAGGAAGCTGTATTTTATGTTTTAATTAACATATATCAAGTTGTAGACATTTGCTTTTAGTTTGAGTTTAAGGACGATAACTTTAGATTTATTTGTTTATTTATTTGTATTTGAAATGGCATAAAAAAATTAAAATGTGTGAAAAGCCAAGTGTTGCAATATTTTTGAGTACAGCTGAGAAACTGTCACAGTTGTATGTGTATTTTTAAGTGAAATGCATAATGCAGAGAGCAAAATTAAGAGGTTATTTAATCAGCTTCCTGCTCATTTAAAAATCGCTGGAGACACGCAAACCCAAATTAAAAGAGAAATGCCACTTTTAACAACCTGGACCTCATTTCTGGCATAAAATACTGTTGTTTACTCACCAATATAACTTTGGTGTCATTATTAGTCCATAGTTCAAACGACGTGTTCAGTTAAAATCTGAGGCAAACATTTTTCTTCTTCTTCTAAGGTGGATTAGAACGTTTTGTGGTACACAGCACCAACTACTGGACAGAAGAAGCCTACTCACTGATTTCAAAATGCAGCTCTTTTCAACCAGGCTTATGTTGCCGTGACATGTCAATCATCTGTGTCCAATCAGATTTCGGGGGAGTACATTGCAAAGCTGGCCTCCGCTCTTGCTCCACCCATGCCAGGAAGTGTTTTGACATTTCCTGTTTCACTGTGGACTCAAAATGTGGCACTTCCTGTTTAGGACTTCCTGTACTATGAGCGAGCTTCGCTCGTATTAAATAAATTTGTGTACAGACTTCTGCTATTAAAATGGATTATTGACAGTTTACTATCTGATTTAATGATCTGGTTGTACTGGCCCTCTGTATTGTAATAGCATTAATCTGTGATATTGAAGAAGAAATTATTGTCCAAATCTATGTCCTTTTCCAAACCAATATACTCACTGCATTGAAATGTGCTCAGTTACAGTTCATCATGATCAGCAATTATTTGTGTTGTCAGCATTATCTCCTGATGTGGATGAATGAGTTCTTCCAGACTGTCATGATTGCATGTGAATTGAGTACCTTACAGTCCACTTTATGATGATCCTTGGTATTTGTCCAGTTCCTCGATGCTTTTGATGACCAAAACTCTGGCTTGCTCCGGTGCCCCATTTAGTTTAATGAATACTTTACAATTTGCACTACATGTGTTTTGAATTTTTCCTTGCTTTTTCAATTATTGCGCTTTTTGGCCATGTCAGAGTATCGTTTTGTCAGATGTTCATTATAAAGACATTTGTTTCTCCATGGCATTTCTCCATGACATTTGTTTCTCGGGCTCAGCCCGAAAGAGTGACGTGGGCCCGCCCTCCTGTGGGTTCACCACCTGCAGAGGGGGCCATGGGGGTCGGGTGTAGAGAGGATTGGGTGGCGGTCGATGGCGGGTGGCCGGCGGCCCAGTCCATGCTCACAGCCCCTGGCTGTTGGGACGTGGAATGTCACCTCGCTGGAGGGGAAGGAGCCTGAGCTTGTGCGGAAGGTTGAGAGATACCGACTAGAGATTGTCGGGCTCACCTCCACGCACAGCTTGGGCTCTGGTACCCAACTCCTGGAGAGGGGCTGGACACTTCATTTTTCTGGCGTCGCCCAAGGGGAGTGTTTTGAATCCAAGGTTCGGTCAGATCGGCACACAGAAATGATCACACAGACTGCATTTTGCTAGAATAAAAAGGCGTATATTTATTCCCCACAAAAGCAGTTACATCAAACACAAGTGGTTGCAGCGCATTTTTCTCTTACCGTGACGCCTTTAAGGTGGAGAGCCAACACCTTCAGCAGAGTGCGCCTGTCAACCGGCTGGGCGTTCGTACGTTAACCCACAGCAGACTCTGTTGAAGCATGGTTCTACTCCCTTTTTTCTAGTGTGTCCGCGAAGGGAGGGTGAGTGGCCAACTCAACCTCCCTGGCGCACATAATTTCTTTAATCAACAGGCATCTGAAAGTTATTTTCTCTCTCTTACAAAGACATAATAAAAGCAGCTCTTCGCTCCCAGTTCCGAATGATCCCAGCATGCTTCACTCCCAGTCGTTAGTGGCTACAAAAAAAAAGTCGTGCTATCAGTGTAATAATAACAAGTACATCAGCTCTTCGCTCCCAGTTCAGACTGACCCCAGAGTGCTAAAACAAAATTAAATAACAAATACATTCTCAGGGTTACTTTAAGACAGGTGCAAAACAGCACAATAAATTTTTATTATACAGGGAGAGGCAGAGAGCTGGGAGCAATAAGCAGTGCGACCCCAGCTCTCTGCCTCTGTGTTGGAGTGCACTCCGGTGAACGAGAGGTCGCGTCCCTACGCCTTCGGGTCGGGGACAGGTCTCTCACCGTTGTCTCAGCCTACGGGCTGAGCAGCGGTGCAGAGTACCCGACCTTCCTGGAGTCCCTGGAGGGGTACTAGATAGCGCTCCAACTGGGGACTCCATTGTTCTCCTGGGGGACTTCAATGCCCACGTGGGCGGCGACAGTGAGACCTGGAGGGGGGTGATCGGGAGTACGGCCTCCCCGATGTGAACCCGAGTGGTGTTCAGTTGTTGGACTTCTGTGCTAGTCACAGTTTGTCCATCACGAACACCATGTTCGAGCACAAGGGTGTCCATAAGTGCACGTGGCACCAGGACACCCTGAGCCGGAGGTCGATGATCGACATTGTAGTCGTATCATCTGACCTTCGGCCACTTGTCTCGGACACTCAAGTGAAGAGAGGGGCAGAGCTGTCGACTGATCACCACCTGGTGGTGAGTTGGATCCGCTGGGAGGGGTAGGAAGCCGGTAACCTGGCAGGCCCAAACGTATCATGAGGGTCTGCTGGAACGACTGGTGGAACCCTCTGTCAGCGAGGTCTTCAACTCCCACCTCTGGGAGAGCTTCTCCCAGATCCCGGGGGAGGTTGGAGACATGGAGTCCGAGTGGACCATGTTCTCCACCTCCATTGTCGATACGGCTGCTCGTAGCTGTGGTCGCAAGGTCTCTGGTGCCTGTCGCGGCGGCAATCCCCGAACCCGGTGGTGGACACCGGAAGTAAGGGATGCCATCAAGCTGAAGAAGGAGTCCTACTTATCTTTGTTGGTAGGTGGGACCCCAGAGGCAGCTGACAGGTACCGGCAGGCCAAGCGTGCCGCAGCCCGTGCGGTCGCAGAGGCAAAAACTCGGGTCTGGGAGGAGTTCGGGGAGGCTATGGAGGAGGACTATCGGTCGGCCTCGAAGAGATTCTGGCAAAACCGTTCCGACGCCTCAGGAGGCAGAAGCAGCTCTCCACCAGCACTGTTTACGGTGCGGGTGGGGAGCTGTTGACCCTGACTGGGGATGTTGTTGGGCAGTGGAAAAGTACTTCGAGGATCTCCTCAATCCCATCGTCACGTCTTCCGAAGAGGAAGCAGAGACTGGGGACTCGGAGGCGGACTCATCCATTACCCAGGCCGACGTCACCGAGGTGGTTAGAAAGCTCCTCGTGGCAAGGCTCCTGGGGTGGATGAAATCCGTCCTGAGTACCTTAAGTCTCTGGATGTTGTGGGGCTGTCTTGGCTGACACGACTCTGCAACATCGTGTGGCGATCGGGGACAGTGCCTCTGGATTGGCAGACCGGGTGGTGGTCCCTCTGTTTAAGAAGGGGACCGGAGGGTGTGTTCCAACTATAGGGGGATCACACTCCTCAGCCACCACGTTCGACCGATGGTTGAACCTCGGATTCAGGAGGAGCAGTGTGGTTTTTTGTCCTGGTTGCGGCACACTGGACCAGCTCTACACGCTCCATCGGGTGCTCGAGGCTTCATGGGAGTTTGCCCAACCAGTCCACATGTGTTTTGTGGATCGGAGAAGGCATTCGCTGTGTCCCTCGGCGCACCCTGTGGGGAGTGCTCCGGGAGTACGGGGTCCGGGGTCTTTGCTAAGGGCTATCCGTCCCTGTACGACCGCAGCAGGAGCTTGGTTCGCATTGCCGGTAGTAAGTCAAACCTGTTTCCAGTGCACGTTGGCCTCTGCCAGGGCTGCCCTTTGTCACCGGTTTCTATTCATTATTTTTATGGACAGAGTTTCTGGGCACAGCCAGGGTGTAGAGGGGTCCGGTTTGGGAACCACAGAATCTCGTCTCTGCTGTTTGTGGACGATGTGGTTCTGTTGGCTTCGTCAATCAGGACCTTCAGCGTGCACAATCTTTGTGAATATGGGCCAATGCTTATATTTGCTGAGGAATCAGCAAGATTTGCAGCAAGAGTCTGAGACTGTGACAAAAGTCTTAAAATCAGTCACACGTGGCAACTTTTGCTCTTAAACTTTGGTAGGATATGAAAGAACCCCTCCTCCTCCTCCTCAATGTATCAATAAGTTAATCCATTCATTAATAATAATAATATCCATTGATGGGACAAGTAGAAGAAACATAAAGAGCTGCAGAGACAGTATCTTTGTCAGGACAAGTGGACTGATGGAAAAAACAAATACACAATCACAGTAGAAATAGGGATTGTTATCTTTTGAGCAGAATGTCCATGCCCCCCCTCCATACTTCCTTTAGCACTGCCACAGCAGGTAGCCCAGTGGGAGACTATGTAGCCCTGGTTGGATTGCTGGTCATGTAACCTTATGCTGCGTTTACACATAACGACGACAAGTCACGAATGCCACGAAGTGCACATTCTTGGCCGCTGATCATGAATGTGATTATTCGGGGGCAGAGGCGTCAGGTGTCCTCAGGAACTGCTGCAACCTGTTTACCACATGTTACGATTAATGGCACGTGTTGCTGGAGAATTATCAGGAACCATTACACACGGTCAGAATAGTGTTCCGCATTGTTGCTCGCTATTGCACGTAACAGCGCATCATTAAGTTCTTCACGTTGTGAACGAGGTGAATTGTCTCCACACACACACCCGTATTCATCACCGAATTCAGATCGCTCCAGTTTTTCAGAAGAACTTTGTGACTGCATGTGTAGTTGGGCTCTGTGGCATGGAGTGGCGCAGAGAGGAGGAGAAGCGCCAGATGTGTGCTTCATGCGGCTGTCGTCTCGCGCATTTTCCCAAACATTAGGCACATGCAGCAGGTGGAACACCTGCAGGAGCGTGCTGAAGAGCACTGAAATTTGACTTTTTAGCCGACTCGGTGTCAGCAATCAAACTGAATGCGGTGCAGCAGGGTTTTAATTGTGTGCGCTTCTTCCTCCACCGGACTGGAGGAGTGCAGAGATGGTCTGGCTGCACGTGAGTCTCCTCTCGCTCCTCTAGTTGCTCAACTCGTTCTCCTGCTCATCAGTTACAACAGCAGGTGGAACACCTGCAGGAGCGTCCTGAGGCGCTTCAGCAGGGAACTGTGGAATGACATTTGGAGCCGAGTTTTAATTGTGCGCACGTGACAGAAAACTAATTTGTTGTGGCGCGCAGTGAAATGTGACGCCGCGTTACAAGTCGTGTCAAAACTTGACAGTTTCCGTGTCACTTCGTAATAACGCGTGACAGTTTGGGCTCCAAGAACCATCGCAGGAACCACTACGAACTTTGTCACGTTCTATTAAGGATCACTAGTCATCAAGACGGATCAACACGCTCAGTTGCGACCTCCACGATGTGAGACGAAATGAGGGTGGTGTGTGGACATTCGTGGAAGATTTTTTTGACAGGCAAAACATGCTCCACGAATATACAGAATATCACACACCAACACGCCCTATTAAGAAACCTATTCCGATGCATTAAGTCACGTAAGAAGTCAGGAATGTGTCACGAATGACAGAAAAAATGACATTGTAACGCGTCTTGGTTATGTGTAAACGCACCTTATGTCTGTGGGCATGTTTCAAAGAATATTTTGCATTGCTTCATGTAAAAAAAAAACCTTCACTCAACTCAAACAGGACGTGCTTTTGTTGTTTTTCTCGGCATGTCTGCCTTTGGCTAAAATGGAGGCGACAGGACTTTTATTAGTTAATCAACGAGATATCTCAAAAAGACATGACTGAATTTCAGTGACATTTGATGCAGAGATAGATAAAGAAGAGATGACTACAGTGGATGGTAAACCTTGCTTTTGCTCTTTAAGCTTTGATCCAGAATCAGAGCCGGCCCAAGGCATACGCCAACTACGCGGTCGCTTAGGGCCTCCACGCCACCAGGGGGCCCCGAGAGCACCGAGACGTTGTGATAAAAAGTAAATAATGCATGAAATTAAAATAATATTTAATAATTTAAACGAAATTGTATTACACCCGAAAAAATTTTATTCATTTTGACAAAATACCAATACTAGTTAATTGATGCCTCCTGTTGGCTGCTGCCACCGTTGGGCAAATTTAGATGCACCGCTTGGGTCAGGTGGTCGATGACTAATCGTGAGGAAGGAAGTGAGTGCAAGTCATGTCTCAGAAAAGAAATTATCCCTCTGGAGCGGAGAAAAGAAAAAAGAAGTTTGAAGACGAGAAAAAACAACAAGACGAAGGTAGGTTTGCATGTCCAATATTACAATTTTTGTTGTCATTATTTGCGAAATGCTCCGTTCGTTTAGTGTAAAGTGCTTTAGATGCTTAGACTTTAAAGTCAGAGGCGATTGCTCTAAGACTGCAAGGGAAGCTCAGCTTCCCCTAAAATGTCAAAAAATAAGTGATCAAATATATGCTGTTGTGTGACATGTCATTGACTAAATATGCGCTACAATGCGCTCAACTTTTGTTCAGAATCATCTTCTTATCACTGGTAACGACGCGGCTTTCCTCTCACTCAAACCCGCAGCTTCACAGTGCTTTAAACAGTGTGGACGCTGATCACAGACTTCAACAGCAACACAAAGCCTGCTGCGAAACTAGACGAGTCATTGGATAAATGCTGGGCTTTGTCCCGCCCATCGGACGCTCAGCGTGTCTGGGGGTCTATGGGGCAGTGGGCTGGCCTCGGCCGGCCCGGACGCTCAGCTTCTGCATGATGATTGGATGATCTGTCTGAGGCTGAATCCCTTTTTGATTGACAGCGAAATGAGCGAATCAGCGATCTTTTGGTGTATACATCCGTGGGAGCATTTTCATTCTGTTCTGAGTTGAACCGGAGACTTTCCTAATCCTCTTAGCGGCGTTTTCTTTGTTAAAAACGACTAGCGACAAATCGAGCTTCTATTTCTGGTGTTTTTTTGTAGCTGCTTGTGTTTGGAGACTGACTTATATCGCAGTTTCTGTTCCTACCGAGTAGCGGGTGCTGCTGAGCTCCTCCACCGTCACAAAGCACTCACAGGCGGACAAACTTCACACTAGCCTCGCGCCAGTCCCAGCTAGCGAGCTAGCTAGGTAGCAAGCTGCACATAATGGAAGAGAATTTGAATGTTGTGGACCGGATTTTGGCGAAGCCATTTGATAGTCTTCCTTACGAAGAAAAACTTAGAGTTAAACAGCAGGTCAACTCCTCAGATTAATTTGGTGCAAAAGGTGGGGAAAAGTAGCTCAGCTTTCAAAGGTTTGCAGGCCAAAGTTAAAGCAATAGCCCCCAGTGCAATGTTTGTACATTGCTATGCACACACATTGCTGTTATGTTGTGGATTTCTATGTTCATTTTGGAGATTATTTAAGTATGTATTTATTATTTAAGTATTTAATTTTGATTACAACTTTATTTTTCTGTAAGATAATGTGAATGTCATTTGATTCTATTTTGTATTTGGATATTGAACATTTTGCACACCATTGCACATCTGAAAGAAATTAAACTATTTAACGTGTTTACTATAAATGCAGTCTCCTGCCTGCTGATGCTACTTTCAAATAGTTAAATTAATGAGCCATACTTATACATCACTCTGTATGTAGAAGTTAATTAAAACATATTTATGAGTTTGCTACCCCTTTAAGGTTAAAAACAAGAATGACACCTGTATGATGTAAGATAATTACAAATAATGCTAATGATTGTGGGTACATTACACACATAACAGTGTAGCCTATGGAATAATGAGGCATCTGGTGCTGAGGTGATGGTAGGGGGGCCCCCAAATGAAATTCTGCTTAAGGCCCCATAAAGGCTTGGGCCGGCCCTGTCCAGAATACTATGACACTGAACAAAGGACAGATACTGCCACTGGACCATTTTAAAACATTGACCTTTGTTCTTAATTCCTTTCATACTACCCTGCTTATGTCCTTTGATCCTGATCACGGTGGTAAAAGGACTGCTCTTCATTTATTGATAGTCAGCAGAATATCTCAAAGAACATGAACTGATTTTGATGTCATTGTTCAGTGACGTTGACTTGCCTCCTTGATATTGTTCTTATTTTTCTTTGATCTGATCCCGATTGGCTCCTATCTCTGTATTTACTCCCTCAACGTCAGAGCTGTAATGGAGCCTCTCCATCACTCTTTTCCCCCCTCACTTCACATTAAAGCCTTTAAAGCTGCCAATGAAAAGATATTATTATTGAATTAATTATCAAGTACTGCTAAAATTGTCCACGTGGGTAGTAATTCATAGTATGGTCTGCTTGGTGTTGGGATTTTGTTATTTATTGTATGTTCATGATGGGGTTTGCTTGGTGTTGGCTTGTCTGGTGTGGGATCTGGATGTGTCCTTGTCTCTTTGTTTGCCACGCCCCTCTTCCTGTTTGTTCGCCCACACGTCATCCGCCCTAATCACTCATATTATTTAAACCCTCTGCTTGCACTCATTCTTTGTCAGTTTGTTGTTCCTTTGTGTCTTCATTCCAGCTCTTCCCATCCTTCTTGAGTGTGTTCTGGCCGTACTGTGTTTTTGAACTTCTTGCCTGTTTGACCTCATTTTTGTTTCATGTTTTGGTATACTGTTGCTGATTCTGGCCTGCTCACCGCGTCCCAACATATTCTGTCTCTCCGGAAAACCCGTTTTTTTTACACTAAGCGTGAGTCTTGCTCTGTGTCCAGCATTTTTGGGTCCAGGCTCTTGACAAAAATCTTTTCATTAGTGTGGCCCATTTTTAAAAATGCCCAAGTCTCTTATTTCAGCTGCATAATGGTATAATGCCACTGGGCTTTTTAATATTTAAGTCACAAAAAATTATTTCTTTGGCAACCACTATAGATATATTCCTACATTTAGATAAGGGCTTCATAATATGATCTTGACAATATGATCAAAATTCAGAAAACAATTCAGAATTTCAACTCTGAGGGGGAGAAATTCAAGGGATTAAATGCAATGTCCAACATTTAGTAGATTTGAAATTGATTCACAAGAATCTTATAATGTTAAAATAAGATGGGTCACAGGTAATCTCAAAACCTCACCACACCACTCTTGTAGTTTGTCTGCATGATGGTGATGAAGGAAAGGGCAAGGTTCATAATAATATGTCCTCTTCACTAAAATGACATGTAATTTTGCAACATGTTATAAAACAAACCTACATTATAATGCTTGGTTTTCAGCAGAAACTAAATTTTCTCAGTTTTTGTGAAATTCGAATGGCCCTATAGTTCTAAGTGTGATTGTTTTTTTTGTTTTTTTTTTGGGTTCTTGGCTCGGTTTTTATTCCTTTCTGAAAATAATAATTGGATAAATGGATAACTGACATTTTTCACCATTTTCATGACCATTTATGCACTAAACAATCAATTAGGTGGAGAACATAGCTGACAAAATAATGAACAATGAAAATTATTACCTCCACCAACAAATTTGGAGGAGGTTGTGTTTCACCCCTGTTTTTTCTGTCTGTTTGTGAACAGTCTAGAGACCACCATTTTCATACATCATTATGAACATTTTACTAAAGATTCATATCCTGATAGGCAAGAAGTGATTCAATTTTCAAGATCATACGTCAAAGTCCGGAAAATTATTGGAAAAATCCCCGTCTTTAACATTGAACAAAATTTCAAATTTTCATACGTGTCAAAAAGATCAAATTTCTTTCATATTTGAGAGCATTATGTAGGATGGTATCCTTTATCAACTGACAAAGTGTGAGCTGGATCTGATCCAGATTACAGATTTTGTGACCATTTAATTTAAACATTGAAATCCCTATGTAATGTATATTTTACATTATATCTAGTCAGCATGTTCCCAATCACTGTCATATTGAAAGTGACATGCGAACTGACACTCACAATCACCTGACAAAGTTTGATCTGGATTGTGGATTTTGTGGCCATTTGAATTTAATATTGAAAAGCACATTTGGTGTACATTTTGCATTATATCTCAATCAAATTTACCTCAGTCACTCTCATTTTCTGTTTGGATTTACCTACACCACCAAAATTGGATGGAGTACATCCAATTTATTCCTGTTGTCTATCTTCCAGTTATCATTTGGAACCCAAGTGCCAAAAGCAATGACAATTGTGCATAGCAAAGATTACTAATGTTCTGTAAAAAAAAAAAAAAAAAAATATATATATATATAGATATATATATATATGGGTGGGGGGGGGGGGGGGGGGGGGGGGGGGGGGGGGGGGGGGGGGGGGGGGGGGGGGGGGGGGGGGGCCGGGGGGTGTTGAGAACGTGGACAAAAAAAATCCTGGTAACACTACAAAAAAAAAAAAAAAGATTCAATTGCTTGAACTAAATACATACTCCTGACATTTGATCACATCTAATTTATCTTATGAAAAGTCACTTCTAACAGGACTTTGACCATGAAAAATTTTGTGTAAGTAAAATTTTTGTGTAATTGTAAACTACTGGGGCAGCACGGAGGCTTAGTGGTCGCACTGTTGCCTCACAGTGAGAAGGTCATGGTTCGATTCCCACCTGAGGCCTTTCTGTGTGAAGTTTGCGTGTTCTCCCCAGTGTTTACGTGGGTTCTCTCCAGTGTTCCAGCTTCTACATCCAAAGGGTGTGATTGTGTTTTTTTGTCTATATGTGCCCCTGTGACAGACAGGTGTCCTGTTCAGGGTGTAACTCCCAGCTGTCCCTCTCAATGAATAGATTAAATTTGTTTCCACAACTGATCAGAATTGCAGATTTAGTGGATCTTTCATTTTACCATTGAACAGACCTTGTGAATCTGTAGTTTGTATTAATATTTAGCTGTTGAAAAGCCACTTCTATACACAACTTTGGCCTTGAAAGTTTGTTCCAAGGTAAAAAAAAAAAAAAAGGATTTGGAATCTATTGTTGGCAAAATCTTGCGCTCTGGGAGTGCCATGCTCCAATTTCAGTTGCAGCCCTGTTGTAAGACCCCTTTAGCTTCTCCCTTTGTTTCACTCGGGTGACCACAGCAGACACAAGATGGACTTGCATAGTGATTTGGCACAGATTTTACAACCGGATGCCACTCCTGACACAACTCCACATTACGTGGAGCATTGGCAGGGGGTGATCTTGACCATGAACGTTCAGCTGTGGGGAAAAAAAAAAGGTGCTCTAACACTTCACTACCACACCTGCATTTGTATACAACCCCTGGCAAAAATTATGGAATCACCGGCCTCGGAGGATGTTCATTAAGTTGTTTAATTTTGTAGAAAAAAAGCAGATCACAGACATGACACAAAACTAAAGTCATTTCAAATGGCAACCTTTCTGGCTTTAAGAAACACTATAAGAAATCAAGAAAAAATATTATGGCAGTCAGTAACAGGTTACTTTTTAGACCAAGCAGAGGAAAAAAATATGGAATCACTCAATTCTGAGGAAAAAATTATGGAATCACCCTGTAAATTTTCATCCCCAAAACTAACACCTGCATCAAATCACATCTGCTCGTTGATATTGACCCTATGCGTCTTTTTGCAAGGAATGTTTCACAGTTTTTGCTCTATGGCAAGATGCATTATCATCTTGAAAAATGATTTCATCATCCCCAAACATCCTTTCAATTGTCCAAAATATCAACGGAAACTTGTGCATTTATTGATGATGTAATGACAGCCATCTCCCCAGTGCCTTTACCTGACATGCAGCCCCATATCATCAATGACTGTGGAAATTTACATGTTCTCTGTCAGGCAGCCATCTTTATAAATCTCATTGGAACAGCACCAAACAAAAGTTCCAGCATCACCACCTTGCCATGTAGATTCGAGATTCATCACTGAATATGACTTTCATCCAGTCATCCACAGTCCACGATTGCTTTTCCTTAGCCCATTGTAACCTTGTTTTTTTCTGTTTAGGTGTTAATGATGGCTTTCGTTTAGCTTTTCTGTATGTAAATCCCATTTCCATTAGGGCGGTTTCTTACAGTTCGGTCACAGATGTTGACTCCAGTTTCCTCCCATTCGTTCCTCATTTGTTGTGCATTTTTGATTTTTGAGACATAGTGCTTAAATTTCGTCTTGACGCTTTGATGTCTTCCTTGGTCTACCAGTATGTTGCCTTAACAACCTTCTCATGTTGTTTGTATTTGGTCCGAGTTTAGACACAGCTGACTGGTGAACAACCAACATCTTTTACAACATTGCATGATGATTTACTCTCTTTAAGAGTTTGATAATCCTCATCCTTTGTTTCAATTGACATATCTCATGTTGGAGCCATGATTCATGTCATCCACTTGGTGCAACAGCTCTCCATAGTGTGTTCACTCCTTTTAGATGCAGACTAACGAGCAGATCTGATATGATGCAGGTGTTAGTTTTGGGGATGAAAATTTATAGGGTGATTCCATAATTTATTCCTCAGAATTGAGTGATTCCATATTTTTTCCTCTGCTTGGTCTAAAAAAGTAACCATTACTGACTGCCACAATCTTTTTTCTTGATTTCTTATAGTGTTTCTTAAAGCCAGAAAGTTGCCATTTAAAATGACTTTAGTTTTGTGTCATGTCTGTGATCTGCTTTTTTTCTACAAAATTAAACAACTGAATGAACATCCTCCGAGGCCGGTGATTCCATAATTTTGCCAGGGGTTGTAGACGTAATGAAAATAGTCATTTTAACTTAAAGCCCTAAAGTTTTGATGAATTTTCATTCAGCGATGGCCCAATTACCTTTTTTCACTGCAAGGCTAAGGAACAGCACCCTAGCAATAGTGTTGGATCCACTCATGTCACATACATATTCCAAAGACTCTCTCTCATGCGTATTGGGTTGTTGTTGTTCTTCTATCATTTCTTTACTCTCTCTATGTTAGTTCTTATGCATGTGGAACACCACTCCATAACCACACAGACTGCCATCTGCTCATAGTATGGCCAGTCAGTAACAGTAACAGCTCCTCTGTTAAATCAGTTAACTGTGATGAATGAAAGACAGAGAAGGAAATGACTGAAATAGGCAAAATGGTGAAAAAGAAATATCTTGGGAGTATTTTATATGCACAATTTTTTATTTTTTTATTTATTTATTTTTTTGGCAAAAAAAATTTTGTATTTCTAAAACTTTTAAATCAGAGCAGTATTCATGGAAGCAGTGACTGCAACAGATGCACCAAGATTGCTCATGCTAATAGCTGGCACATTCATAATGAAATGTCAGTTTTCATGAAACTCAGACAGTGATTCAGTATGACAGCGTGTCTGCGTGTGCGCATGAAGCCCATGAGCACAACTGAGGATGAGAGGAGAGGTTTAGAATGAGTGCTTGATTTAACATCATGCACTCATTCTAAACCTGTCTGATTAAAGCTGTCCTATAACCGGCCCCTGGCCTCTTATAAATGTTTCCATTCTAAACATTTTTTGACACTTCCCAGTCTGCTGTCATTTTCCAACCTGCTGTTTTGGATTCAATGCTACTTGCTACTCTTTAGCTTCTCCTAAACGTCTTTACCCTACTTACTACACTCAAAAGTGGCTCATTGGATCAACTCAATTCAGTTATGTGCAGTATTCCATCATATAAATCTATGGAGTCCCAACTCAAAGCACATGCAATGTAATTTAATTTAGTTGGGGCTCTATATATTTATTAGATGGAAATCCAATTCAGTGAGTCAGTTTTTTGAGTGTAACACACAAACAAATAACTCATTAGATGAACTCAATTCAATTATGTGCATGATTTCCATCTAATAAATATATGTAGACCCAACTCATATAAATCACATTCATGTAAGACAATGTAATTTAATTTAGTTGGGACCACATATATTTATTAGATGGACATCTGATCCAATGGTGGGTTTTTTGAGTATCACTCAAAATGACTCGCTGGATGAACTCAGAGTTCAATTATGGGCAGGATTTTCATCTAATAAATATATGTGGTCCCAACTAAATTCAATTATATTGCATGGATGTCCTTTATTTGAGTTGGGGCTACATATATTTATTAGATAAATTATATTGCATGGATGTGCTTTATTTGAGTTGGGGTGACATATTTATTAGATGGAAATCCTGCTCATAAGTGAATTGAGTTCATCCAGTGCATCAGTTTTTGAGTGTATGAATTTAGGGATCAGCAGGAGATGAGCGTACTGCATTCAGTGGATAAAAATTTACACCTTATCTCGTAATTACAAGAAAAGATCAGTAGAAACTAAATTTTGTCAGTTTTGTGAGATTTGAAAGGCTATACAACTTCAAGTCACACCTAGAGCACCGTGCTCATATAGTGCAAATCTTCGCAAACACGAGTTTCCAATTCCACAAATTTTTACTTTGGAAAAAGACCTGTTACAAGTCAGGAGTATATGTTTAGTTGATGCACTTGAAGTTGTTTTTTTTTTTTTTTTTACTTTTTCTGTTTCTGAATTCTTTTCAGGTAATGTTCACAGAACATTGGTTATCTTTGCTTAGCACAATTTGTCATTGCTTTTTGCCATTTGGTTTCTGACTGATGACTGGAAGATGGACAAGCAGGCATAAAATTGGAACCTCCATCCAATTTTGGTGGTGTAGGTAAATCCATAGCAGAAAAATGAGAGTGATTGAGGCACTTTTGAGTGAGACACTTTTGAGTGGATTTTCAGTAATAAATTCAAATGTCCACAAAATCACAATCTGGATTAGATCCAGATCAAACTTTGTCAGGCAGTGAGTGCCAGTCTGCACCTCACTTTCAAATATGAGAGTAACTGAGTTATGTTTGATAAAGATATAATATAAAATATACATTACACTGTGTTTTTAATATTAAATTTAAATGATGAAAAAAATCTGTAATCTGGATTATATCCAGATCAAACTTTGTCAGTCAATAAAGGATGCCGTCCTACATACAAATGTCAAATATGAAATAAATTTGACCTTTTTTGAGAGTTATAAATTTTGAAAATTTGTTCAATGTTAAAGATCAGGATTTTTCCAGACTTTGACCTATGACCTTGAAAATTGAATCAGGATATGAATCTTCAGAAAAAATGTCATCACGATATATGAAAAATTCTGGCCTCCAGTCTGTTCACAAACAGACAAACAAACAGGGGTGAAAAAATAATAAAATATAATGTAAAATTTGGTGCTGGTTGTCTGCCAATCAGGAGCCAGAGCGCTTTCATAGTGTGGTGGATGTGGCAACACACTACACCTGGTGTCTCAATGAGGAAATAATATACCTTAAGAAAACAAATTCTCAATTGGCATTTATGTTTTTTTCCAAATTACTTCAGTTTTAATCATTTGTATATGCTATTCACTTCAGGGTGTACTCCTTGATTTAATTCGGGAGTGATGGGCATGGGGGTTGGCTTAATCCGGTTGTTAAGTGTGATGTAATGCATCATGTGATTTTCAACTTCTGGCTCCAACAAAAAAGGCGCACTGTCATTAACATTGAGAACTGCACTGAGACGCTCTGATCAGGCTGCACTTAAACTGTTGCACATGGACAACAGAATTAACATCGCAACATAAAACTCTTTGCATATTGTGCCTAAAACTCTCCTGGATATATTACCTGGGTTTATAGACATTGTTACTGTGTTTGTTTTATGTAAAATGCCAGAAGCTCAGGTCGTTTCTCCGTTATTTTCAATGGGAGTTGCTGTGAGCTGCGATCGCTTCCTGTTCATGTTGTTCGGGGGGGAAAGTGAAGTTTGCACTTTAACGTCCTGTTTATTGTAATAAATATTTTTTATTAACAAACAGACATGTATATTTTACCTGTGTATAATAAAATATATAAATTAAAAGAAAAAAAAGTTTTATTGAGTGTTCTTATCTTAGAAACAGACATGCAGTTAATAGAAGTGGAGGCGGAGAAGGGAGGGATGGAGATTTGCGCGCAATGTAAACACAAACTAAACTTAAACTGTAGATCCTTAAAAGGATCATACAGACGTAACTTCAGTTGTAAACTTGCAGGTCTTTGGACCCAGAAACAGATTTATCACGTGATGCGTTACGTCAGAGCTTAACAACCAGATTGATTTGCTAGGGTCCACTGTGTTTAGGTATTTCCATAAAACCCTTCAAATCAGTTTCTGTGGATGACTTTACAGGATTGGTTTTTCAAAAAAAAAAAATGATGCCACTTAAAATGCAGAAGCATGTTTTTTTTTTTTTTTTTAATATTGTGCTTTAGTCAAAACATTGATATACAATAATGACCCCATAACCGGCAACCATAAATGGTCTAAGAAGAGTCTGAGTTGTGTGGGGCATCTCTTCTAGTCTTTTGCAACCTCAGATATAAAAATGTCTGTCTTGTTTGATCATTTTATAGTGATATGATATTTGATGCTTGGTCTACTGTCAGTGCAACCTGGAACCAGAAAAGGCAGAAAAATGAATGAATAAATGAATTAATTATTTCCTCAGCTATCAGGGATTAACTGGGTCTAACCTCATCAAGTTACATACTGATTGGTGCTAAAAGTGCTAATTCCATTATCATACAAAATGAAACATGAAAATTTCACTCTATGTAGATGACAGACAGACATCTTAAATGATCCATTAGGACAATTAACCGCTCAACAAGCTGTATTATTATACACATTTGTTATAAAATGCTCTGAAAGGACAGACACAGTCCTTCACAACAACTAGCAGCTGCACCCAGCGGTGCCTGAGCTACCAGAGCTCTAAGTCAGAGCTTGGCTCACAGAGGCACCAAGATGACACTCGGTGACCACGACCCTCATTATGCATAACTTTGTCTTAATCAATGGAGTTACAAAAAATAATTCAGCTAACTAACTAGAGATCAAAATTGTTTTCTAAACCTGTTTATTTCTGCTCAAAATTTGGACATTTTAATATGGGCTTCTGGGAGAACCTGCTCCATTTTAGGCCTTGTCCACACAGAAATGGGACTTTCCCTATACAATTATTTTCTTTGTCATTTTCAAAAAGAGTCCTGTAAACATTGCATCATTTCAAGAAATTGCTCTGTCCACATGAAAATGCTCAAACTGCCTGAAAACTCTGCAGTACACATGCCAGGTCTGTATGTGGCACTGTAACAAAAAATAAAAACAGAGAAGAAGACATGGAGCACTGGAGTAAGGAGCTCAACAGTGTAGCAGCAGAAACTAATGCCTGGTTCACACAGCAAGATAATTAGGCCAATATCGGACCCGATCTTCCCCTTCCGACAATCTTAAGGAGGCCTCAGTTGTCGTGATGACGCTAAAGATAATCTTATCAGATATTCCTGCCATGTGTGGTGTGTTAAGAGCACTCTGAACTGCTCGGAAGGATGTCAGGAGTGCTCCGATCGCAAATTAGGGATATTCAACATGTTGGATTTTTTTGGCCCAATATCGCAGTGTGTGTGGTGTCCTCCGACCACAACGAGCACACAGCCTGCTGAATGTGACGTACAGCCAGTCAGCAAGCAAGGTGACGGACACACGGAGCGAAATCTAAAATCAAAACACCTGTTCTGACTTACCACAAAGTTTGGTGGTTGCGCAGTCTCCACTCCTTTAAAGAATGCCTTTTCTTTTTATATTGTTTTTTCCTCCTCCACAAACTATCTCTGTTTGTTTAGTCTGAGTTCATGTTTAATCTCGAGAGATTTTGCGAGATTTACTGTCTGACCCGAGAATGTTCGTGTGTAAAATCTGTTCATGTGTGGTGTCGTTGTCCTTACCGTGTGGCTGCACACCACACACTGTATGACCAAAACGGTTATATCTATGATTTTTTTTTTTTTTTATCTCCACGTGTGTGGTCTCTCAGGTTTTGGAAACCTACACATAATTTTAAAATCTTGCCGCGTGAATCAGGCTTAAGACTTTACAAAAATAGCACACAGTGTAAATGTCTTTTAATCTGACCTGTTGTGTCCTTTCTGCCAGATTCATCATCACAGTTTAAATCTGTTGACCACATAAAACAGCCTTGCTTTGTATGACAACATATGGAAATACTTTAATTCCTTATCATGGAAATTACTTATGAATAAACGCATGGTTTTTAAAGAAGTCCCTCATTGTTTGCAGTGTTGTATAAAGTACCGGAAAATCAAGTAATTAAGTATGACAAGTAATGTACAACTAAATGTACTCAAGTATTGAAAGTAAATGTTAATAATCAAAAATTGACTTTTTTTTATTACAAAGTTTATCTAGGCTTGTAAATGACTGGTAGTATTAGTCAAAATACTGAAAATTGTGCACATCATACAAAAACACTTCAGAAACAAGGTTTCAAAACCTAAACAAGAGTAGGCTACTCACTAGGTGTTCATAGGAAACAGTTATTTATTTTTTCTTTATGTATTTATTTTCATTGTTACATGGTTTTATCTTTTCTGTTGTTTTCTTTCATGAGGTTCTTTTTCTCTCTTTCTCTAAAATTGTATTGTAACATTATTATTATTATTATTATTATTATTGGCTATTATTGTGGGGTGGTGGCCAAGTGGTTAATGCGCTTGGTTTCAGTTCGGAAGGTTCTGGGTTCAAATCCCACCCCTGCCACATTTCTCCATGTAATGTGGAGTTGCGTCAGGAAGGGCATCCGGCGTAAAACCTGTGCCAAATCAACATGCAGATCCACCTTGGATTTGCTGTGGCGACCCCGAGTGCAAACAAGGGAGCAGCCGAAGGGACTTACTATTGGCTATTATTGTCTATTATGTAGACTATTATTGTTGCTATTAATATATGAATAAAAAAATTTAAAAATTACAATTTGACTCTTTTACGACAAGGGACACTGAGCCATTAATTATACAGAAAACAAATTAACACAAATGTGCTAATGTGAACAGCTTAATGCTAACTTTAACATTGAAAACGCCATAGGCATGCTAATGCGTTTGCATCGGCCCCGTTTTTAAGTTCTAAAATACATCTATCAACTATTTCAGAAGACCATAACAGGTCAGTTTAACATAAAATATTAAATATTACTCACAGACATATGCTCTTTGGGGTTTTAGCTGGGAAAAATTAGGATAAAGCGAAATAATTCAATCAATGAATCCATGAATCGTAGATCAAAGCACTGCTTCGATCTACGATCACTGGTTCGATTGGTTCAAGGTTCAAAGCAAAGCCGCGCGGCATAAAAGTTGATTACAGACCCGCTGCAGGTCTGTAATCAATGTAGAGAAATGATCATTTTCCTGACAAACACCCCCCAAGTGCGCAACTGCAAAAAAGCCTACGAAATGCCTCATGACAAATCGGCCTGACTTCGTTGCAGTCACTGATAATCAGTGGTGTCTCTGTGTGAAAACACGACTTTTTTCGTGTGTGTTTTTTGTTTTTTTTTCTTTCTTTCTTTCTTTTGTAACGAGTAACGGCATGGCGCATAGAAAATGTATCAGAGTAGAAGTATGCAATTAAGGTTGGAAATGTAGTGAAGTGAAAGTAAGCTGAATTTAAAAAACTCAAGTAAAGTACAAAATTGCCCAAAACGTACTTAAGTGCAGTAGTGAAACAACACTGGTTGTTTGTCTGCTCCAGGTGCATTTATCAGCCTGAACCAGAGAACATATCCACTTTCTGCAATTATTTTATTAAGGTCACAGCACTCCATTTATTCACAATCAGCATTTACCATAGCCATCCTTTGTCTCTTTCATATTCTGCTAGCGAGAAAAATAAATTTCATTACAGAGCCACCAAGACAAAAAAGAAAAGTTAAATTACGCTGTTAACAACAACATGTCATTCATTATTAGACGTGACCTTATATGACAGCGGTGTATATGCATCAGATAGGAAAGAGTGCGCATTTGGTGTCTGAAGTCTGAGGGGTTTTTCTTCTGCTCGTTCAGGGACCTGATGAGGTTTTACATCAACCTATAAGTGACCTTTGTAAGAATAAGCAGCAGTATTCACTGTTGCTGGGGGGGTACTTTCTGTCACATTTGCATCATGTCTTTTGATAAACCTAACATCGGCTGGATTTCACATAACCTTGCGTTTTATGCTCATGCTGTTCTTCCAAAAATGTTGCTTGCACTCCTGAACATTGCATGAGCTTTTAATATTCCTGTTCATTTTCTGCCCACAGTCTTCCAGTCTTCTATTAAAAAAAATAGATGCGGAATGACGTGTGCAATTTTGTTTGGGGTTGTTTGTAAAGAGAAGCGCAGCAGGGTTTAACAGATGGGCACAGCAGGGACTGGTTTAGTCCTGTGTGCCCTATGAAGAGGAATCGGCAATTTGATTTGAGGGTTCTGTGCCCGTCATTAATGACCTTTTCAAACAGAGATGCTGAATGGATTGTATTGAGGCTGCACTTTCAGGATCTCTTGGGAGCATAGGCTTTCTTTGTTCTCTAAAGTGTGAGGCTTGCATAAATCAAAGATTTAAAGATTGTGATATCTTGACTTCTCACTACACAGTGCCGACATAACTATTCACAAATAACAAAGGAGCTGTAGGGGGGGTCTTGCAAGTACAGTGAAATTTCCAATAATTATAGAGAACCAGATATATAAAAAAATGTATATGAACAGACATATATGAAAAAGCAGCAGTGGCATAACCTCTAGAAACAAACAACAACAAAAAAAAAACCCTGACAAACTTATTTCAAGCTGTGTGTAAATTCAAAATGACATATATACTTACTTGAATAAAATTAATCATCATGTTACAATGGCACCTGTCAGTGGTTGGGACATATTAGGCAGCATGTTCACATTTTGACCTCAGAGATGATGTGTTGGAGACTGCATAAAAATTTTAGTGACCTTGACAAGGGCTGTATTGTGATGGTTAGATGACTGGGCCAGAGCATCTCCAAAACTGCAGCGCTTGTCTGTATTGATTGATCATAACCTACTAAAACAGGTTAAACGACAGAAGACCGGTAAATCGGCGATGGGAGTTGTGGGTGACCGAGGCTCACTGATGTTTGTGAGGGGTGAAAGCTGACCCATGTTGACCAATCCAAGAGAAGAATCTACTGCGAAGGTGTTGGTGCCAAAATGCCACAGCACACTTCAGAGGTCTAGTGAAGGCCATGCTTCAGTGAGCAAGGGCGGTTTTGGTGGCAAAAGTGAGATGAACAAAATAACAGGCTTATGGCTGATCAGTCTATGCTGAGAGAGACACAGAGAGAATGAAGAACTGTGTGTCTGTGATCAAAACATCTGTTTCTGCCGGGTTGTTGTGAACTTGTGACCACATTGATTGATTGAGTCAGGAACACTTTTGTCAAAGAAAATGTTTTTATTTTCATTGCAGCAGGTTATATGTGGTGGCATGGCTCTATTCTGAGACCTCCCTGTTCTTCCATGGGCATACAGCGCATCTGAACAGTATTCACAGGGCTTCACTTTTTCCACATTTTTATGCTGCAGCCTTATTCCAAAATGGATACAATTCTTTTTTTTCCCTCAAAATTCTACACACAATACCCATAATGACAATGTGAAAAAGTGTTTGTTTTTTTTATACTGTTGTAAATTTATTAAAATTTTAAAAACTAAGAAATCAGATTTACATAAGTATCCACAGTTCTTTGCCATGAAGCACAAAAAATGAGCTCAGGTGCATCCTGTTTCCACTGATCATCCTTGAGATGTTTCTACAACTTAACTGGAGTACAACTGGGGTAAATTCAGTTGATCAGACATGAATTGGAAAGGCACACACCTGTCTACATATAAGGTCTCACAGTTGACAGAGCATGTCAACAAAGCATGAAGTCAAAGGAATTGTCTGTAGACCTATAAGACAGGATTGTCTTGAGGCACAAATCTGAGGAAGGGTACAGAAACATTTCTGTTGCTTTGAAGGTCCCAATGAGCACAGTGGCCTCCATCATCTGTAAATGGAAGAAGTTCAGATTCACCCTGGACTCTTCCTAGAGCTGGCCGCCCATCAAAACTGAGCAATTGGTAGAAAAGCCTTAGTCAGTGAGGTGACCAAGAACCCAATGGTCACTTTGTCAGAGCTCCAGCATTCCTCTGTAGAGAGAGGAGAATGTTACAGAAGGACAACTATCTCTGCAGAAATCCATCAATCAGGCCTGTGTGGTAGAGTGGCCAGACAGAAGCCACTCCTTAGTAAAGGGCACATGGCAGCCCATCTGGAGTTTGCCAAAAGGCACCTGATGGACTCTCGGACCATGAGAAACAAAATTCTCTGGTCTGATGAGACAAAGATTGAACTCTTTGGTGTGAATGCCAGGTGTCATGTTTGGAGGAAACCAGGCACCATCCCTACAGTGAAGCATGGTGGTGGCAGCATCATGCTGTAAGGATGTTTTTCAGCGGCAGGAACTGGGACACTAGTCAGGAATGAGAGAAAGCTGAAAGCAGCAATGTACAGAGACATCCTAGATGAAATCCTGCTCCAGAGCGCTCTTGACCTCAGACTGGGGTGACGGTTCATCTTTCAGCAGCAGAATGACCATAAGCACACAGCCAAGGTATCAAGGACAACTCTGTGAATGTCCTTGAGTGGCCCAGCCAGAGCCCAGACCTGAATCTGATTCTACATCTCTGGAGAGATCTTTATAAATGTACTCTATCAAAGTGCTAAATCAACTCTATAACAGTGTAAAATCAACTGTTATTGGAGTAGAAACACTTGATTTGACAAGATGGTAAAGAGCTGACTTCACTCTATAATAAAGTGTATTTTACTCTATTTAGACTGGGACCAAATGTTATCCCGGCAGAGTATATTTTACTCAGCAAAATTTACTGTGTGTGCACTGATGCTCCTCATCCAGCCTGATGGAGCTTGAGAGGTGTTGCAAAGAGGAATGAGAAAAACTGCACAAACATTGGCGCACCAAGCTTGTGGCATCACATTCAAGAAGACTTGAGGCTATAATTGCTGCCAAAGGTGTGTCAACAAATTTACTCCCTTTCGGAATAAGGCTGTAACATAAAATGTGGAAAAAAGTGTCATATTTTGCGCTTCATAATGCGCCACACATTTTCAATGGGAGACAGGTCTGGACTGCAGGCAGGCCAGTCTAGTACCCGCACTCTTTTACTACGAAGCCATGCTGTTGTAACACATGCAGAATGTGGCTTGGTATTGTCTTGCTGAAATAAGCAGGGACGTCCCTGAAAAAGACGTTGCTTGGATGGCAGCATGTGTTGCTCCAAAACCTGGATGTACCTACATTGATGGTGCCATCACAGATGTGTAAGTTGCCCATGCCATGGGCACTAACACACCCCCATACCATCACAGATGCTGGCTTTTGAACTTTGCACTTGTAACAATCTGGTCTTTTCCATCTTTTTTCCGACGGACACGATGTCCATGATTTCCAAAAACAGTTTGAAATGTGGACTCACCAGACCACAGCACACTTTTCCACTTTGCATCTGTCCATTTCAAATGAGCTTGGGCCCAGAGAAGGCGGTGGTGTATCTGGATGTTGTTGATGTATGGCTTTCTCTTTGCATGGTAGAGTTTTAATTTGTACTTGTAGATGTAATGACAAACTGTGTTAACTGACAATGGTTTTCTGAAGTGTTCCTAAGCCCACACAGTAGGATCCTTTACACAATGATGTTGGCTTTTAATGCAGTGCCGCCTGAGGGATCAAAGGTCACGGGCATTCAATGTTGGTTTTCGGCCTTGCCGCTTACGTGTAGAAAGTTCTCCAGATTCTCTGAATCTTCTCATTATATTATGGACTGTAGATGATCGAATCCTTAAATTCCTTGCAATTGAACATTGAAAAACATTGTTCTTAAACTGTTGGACTATTTTTTTTCCGAACTTGTTCACAAAGTGGTGATCCTCGCCCCATCTGTGCTTGTGAATGGCTGAGCCTTTTGGGGATGCTCCTTTTACGAGGTCTGTCAATAAAGTATCGTACCTTTTTGATTTTTTTTTTTTTAACTATATGGATTTGATTCATATGTTTTCACGTCAGACAAGCTTGAACACTTGTGCGCATGCGTGAGTTTTTCCACGCCTGTCGGTGACGTCATTCGCCTGTGAGCACGCCTTGTGGAAGGAGTGGTCCCGCCCCCTCGTCGGATTTTCATTGTCTGGAAATGGCGGAATGATTTGGGGTTTTTTTCCATCAGAACGTTTTCAGAAGCTGTTAGAGACTGGCACCTGGAAACCATTCGAAAAATTTATCTGGCTTTCGGTGAAAATTCGGCTTCACAGAGAATAAGGTTTGTTAGTACAGCTTTAAGGACGCTCGGCGCGCCACGCTCCGAGCTGCGACGACGGCCATTTTCCAGCGGATTTCACTTTTAACGAGATTTTGTCATGGAAAGCCGCACGGAGGCTTTGCACGTAAAGACCGATTCGCTTTGGAAGCGAGACAAAGGAACACCTCCGGCGTGTCAGAGGACAAGTTTGGACATGTCCAGCTCTCCACAATTTCACTGATACACTCAACAAAAATATAAACACAACACTTTTGGTTTTGCTCCCATTTTGTATGAGATGAACTCAAAGATCTAAAACTTTTTCCACATACACAATATCACCATTTCCCTCAAGTATTGTTCACAAACCAGTCTAAATCTGTGATAGTGAGCACTTCTCCTTTGCTGAGATAATCCATCCCACCTCACAGGTGTGCCATATCAAGAATGCTGATTAGACACCATGATTAGTGCACAGGTGTGCCTTAGACTGCCCACAATAAAAGGCCACTCTGAAAGGTGCAGTTTTGTTTTATTGGGGGGGGGGGATACCAGTCAGTATTTGGTGTGACCACCATTTGCCTCATGCAGTGCAACACATCTCCTTCGCATAGAGTTGATCAGGTTGTCAATTGTGGCCTGTGGAATGTTGGTCCACTCCTCTTCAATGGCTGTGCGAAGTTGCTGCATATTGGCAGGAACTGAAAATGGATCAGGGATTTTTTTCAGCCAAGTTTGATCCGACACTGACAAAGAATTTTTTAAAGCTATTGAATACATAATCCATATTGTCCCTTTTTAATGTTATTATCAATAAAATATGCCAGATAACTGCGTTGTTTGGAGCCACCTTTTAATTATACTATTAAGTGGAGAAGAGGAAAACTAGAAGGGTGGAAATGAAAATGGGGACTTTGAATGTTGGTATTATGACTGGTAAAAGGAGAGAGCTGGCTGATATGATGGAGAGGAGAAAGGTAGACATACTGTGTGTGCAAGAGACCAAGTGGAAGGGAAGTAAGAGCAGGCGCATTGTTGCCAGTGGGTTCAAGTTGTTGTACCATGGTGAGGATAGGAAGAGAAATGGTGCTGGGGTCATTTTAAAGGAAGAGTATGTTAACAGTCTATTGGAGGTTAAGTGAGTGTCTGACAGGGTGATGATGAATATCATCAGGGCATATGCCCCACAGGTAGATAGTGAGATGAAGGAGAAAGATGTTTTCTGGAGTGTGTTAGATGAGGTGGTGGAGAGTGTGTCCAAGCATGACAGAGTAGTGATAGGTGCGGACTTCAATGAGCATGTTGGTGAAGGGAACAGAGGTGATGAGAAAGTAATGGGTAGATATGGTATCAAGGACAGGAACGTGGAAGGGCAGATGGTAGTCGATTTTGCAGTAATGGAGAGAGTGGTAGAGAGGTGAAGAAGAGAGTGCAGGCAGGGTGGAGTGGGTGGAGAAAGGTGGCAGGAGTGATTTGTGACCAAAGAATATCAGCAAGAGTGAAGGGCAAAGTTTACAAGACAGTAGTGAGACCAGCTATGTTGTACGGCTTAGAGACGGTGGCACTAACAAAAAGACAGGAGGCAGAGCTGGAGTTGTCAGAGGTGAAGATGTTTCGATTTTCTTTGTGAGTGATGAGAATGGATAGAATTAGGAATGAACATATTAGAGGGACAGCTCAGGTGGGATGGTTTGGAGACAAAGTCAGAGAAGCAAGGTTGAGATGGTTTGGACATGCGCAGAGGAGGGACTCAGAGTATTCAGGGAGATGGATGCTGAGGATGGAGCCACCAGGCAGGAGGAGAAGAGGGAGACCAAAGAGGAGGTTGATGGATGTGCTGAGGGAGGACATGCAGGTGGTTGGTGTGACAGAGGAGGATTCAGAGGACAGGGTGAGATGGAAACTATTGATCTGCTTTGGCGACCCCTAACGGGAGCAGCCGAAAGAAGTATGCCCCATATTCTTTAAATATTATTTAAAATTCGAAAATATGTTTTTTTTTTTTTTTTTTTTTTTTTTGTAAAAACAAAGGCATTTGCAAAACCGAAAAGTCTGTTTATTAAGCAACAGTGAAAATAAAACATTCTTAAACAAAACAGTAATATTACCACACTCATTTTGCACTCATCATAAGGTTAGGACATAGTGCCCTCCAAAAGTATTGGAACACTTGGTATTTCACACATTTAAATTTGTTTATCCCATTTCAAATACACACACTCATCTTCAACCACTTAGTCCAATTAAGGGTCGTGGGGGGCTGGAGCCTATCCCAGCAGTCATAGGGCGTGAGAACAGGACGCCAGTCTGTCACAGGGCCACAAACTGACAAACAAACACATTCACACCCACTTGCACACCTATGGACAATTTAAAGATTCCAATCCACCGAACCCACATGTCTTTGGGTATGGGAGGAAACCGGAGTACCCGGAGGAAACCCATGCAAACACGGGGAGAACATGCAAACTCCACACAGAAAGGGAATTGAACCTATGACCTTCTAACTGTGAGGCAACAGTGCTAACCATTAAGCCACCATGCTGCTCATTCCAAATACAAGAAATACAAAAAATATAAAGAATAAAAATTTCTAGAACTTTCTTCCTCAAACTCAAGCTGAAAGCAAATCTCTAATTATTTACAGGTATTATCAAATTTTAGGTTTTTTGGGGGTTTTTTTTTTAACCTGTAAATAATCAGTTGTATTGCCAGTTTTCTTCAGACAAGTCAGGGAATGGAAACATGAACATTTCCAAGTAAAGAATATGTCTTGGACTTTATTTACATCAATTATGAAGAAATGCAAAAGTTTCTTTCACCAAAACATCAAATCTAGACATTCATCTCTGATGTACTTTCTGGCAAATCGTAGCTGAACATTCACGTCTTCTTTTTAAGAAAATCCTCCTCTATACCACTTCATCAGGAAGCTGTATTTTATGTTTTTAATTAACATATATCAAGTTGTAGACATTTGCTTTTAGTTTGAGTTTAAGGACGATAACTTTAGATTTATTTGTTTATTTATTTGTATTTGAAATGGCATAAAAAAATTAAAATGTGTGAAAAGCCAAGTGTTGCAATATTTTTGAGTACAGCTGAGAAACTGTCACAGTTGTATGTGTATTTTTAAGTGAAATGCATAATGCAGAGAGCAAAATTAAGAGGTTATTTAATCAACAGCTTCCTGCTCATTTAAAAATCGCTGGAGACACGCAAACCCAAATTAAAAGAGAAATGCCACTTTTAACAACCTGGACCTCATTTCTGGCATAAAATACTGTTGTTTACTCACCAATATAACTTTGGTGTCATTATTAGTCCATAGTTCAAACGACGTGTTCAGTTAAAATCTGAGGCAAACATTTTTCTTCTTCTTCTAAGGTGGATTAGAACGTTTTGTGGTACACAGCACCAACTACTGGACAGAAGAAGCCTACTCACTGATTTCAAAATGCAGCTCTTTTCAACCAGGCTTATGTTGCCGTGACATGTCAATCATCTGTGTCCAATCAGATTTCGGGGGAGTACATTGCAAAGCTGGCCTCCGCTCTTGCTCCACCCATGCCAGGAAGTGTTTTGACATTTCCTGTTTCACTGTGGACTCAAAATGTGGCACTTCCTGTTTAGGACTTCCTGTACTATGAGCGAGCTTCGCTCGTATTAAATAAATTTGTGTACAGACTTCTGCTATTAAAATGGATTATTGACAGTTTACTATCTGATTTAATGATCTGGTTGTACTGGCCCTCTGTATTGTAATAGCATTAATCTGTGATATTGAAGAAGAAATTATTGTCCAAATCTATGTCCTTTTCCAAATCCAATAAATATACTCACTGCATTGAAATGTGCTCAGTTACAGTTCATCATGATCAGCAATTATTTGTGTTGTCAGCATTATCTCCTGATGTGGATGAATGAGTTCTTCCAGACTGTCATGATTGCATGTGAATTGAGTACCTTACAGTCCACTTTATGATGATCCTTGGTATTTGTCCAGTTCCTCGATGCTTTTGATGACCAAAACTCTGGCTTGCTCCGGTGCCCCATTTAGTTTAATGAATACTTTACAATTTGCACTACATGTGTTTTGAATTTTTCCTTGCTTTTTCAATTATTGCGCTTTTCTGGCCATGTCAGAGTATCGTTTTGTCAGATGTTCATTTATAAAGACATTTGTTTCTCCATGGCATTTCTCCATGACATTTGTTTCTCGGGCTCAGCCCGAAAGAGTGACGTGGGCCCGCCCTCCTGTGGGTTCACCACCTGCAGAGGGGGCCATGGGGGTCGGGTGTAGAGAGGATTGGGTGGCGGTCGATGGCGGGTGGCCCGGCGGCCCAGTCCATGCTCACAGCCCCTGGCTGTTGGGACGTGGAATGTCACCTCGCTGGAGGGGAAGGAGCCTGAGCTTGTGCGGAAGGTTGAGAGATACCGACTAGAGATTGTCGGGCTCACCTCCACGCACAGCTTGGGCTCTGGTACCCAACTCCTGGAGAGGGGCTGGACACTTCATTTTTCTGGCGTCGCCCAAGGGGAGTGTTTTGAAACACAAGGTTCGGTCAGATCGGCACACAGAAATGATCACACAGACTGCATTTTGCTAGAATAAAAAGGCGTATATTTATTCCCCACAAAAGCAGTTACATCAAACACAAGTGGTTGCAGCGCATTTTTCTCTTACCGTGACGCCTTTAAGGTGGAGAGCCAACACCTTCAGCAGAGTGCGCCTGTCAACCGGCTGGGCGTTCGTACGTTAACCCACAGCAGACTCTGTTGAAGCATGGTTCTACTCCCTTTTTTCTAGTGTGTCCGCGAAGGGAGGGTGAGTGGCCAACTCAACCTCCCTGGCGCACATAATTTCTTTAATCAACAGGCATCTGAAAGTTATTTTCTCTCTCTTACAAAGACATAATAAAAGCAGCTCTTCGCTCCCAGTTCCGAATGATCCCAGCATGCTTCACTCCCAGTCGTTAGTGGCTACAAAAAAGAAAGTCGTGCTATCAGTGTAATAATAACAAGTACATCCAGCTCTTCGCTCCCAGTTCAGACTGACCCCAGAGTGCTAAAACAAAATTAAATAACAAATACATTCTCAGGGTTACTTTAAGACAGGTGCAAAACAGCACAATAACATTTTTATTATACAGGGAGAGGCAGAGAGCTGGGGAGCAATAAGCAGTGCGACCCCAGCTCTCTGCCTCTGTGTTGGAGTGCACTCCGGTGAACGAGAGGTCGCGTCCCTACGCCTTCGGGTCGGGGACAGGTCTCTCACCGTTGTCTCAGCCTACGGGCTGAGCAGCGGTGCAGAGTACCCGACCTTCCTGGAGTCCCTGGAGGGGTACTAGATAGCGCTCCAACTGGGGACTCCATTGTTCTCCTGGGGGACTTCAATGCCCACGTGGGCGGCGACAGTGAGACCTGGAGGGGGGTGATCGGGAAGTACGGCCTCCCCGATGTGAACCCGAGTGGTGTTCAGTTGTTGGACTTCTGTGCTAGTCACAGTTTGTCCATCACGAACACCATGTTCGAGCACAAGGGTGTCCATAAGTGCACGTGGCACCAGGACACCCTGAGCCGGAGGTCGATGATCGACATTGTAGTCGTATCATCTGACCTTCGGCCACTTGTCTCGGACACTCAAGTGAAGAGAGGGGCAGAGCTGTCGACTGATCACCACCTGGTGGTGAGTTGGATCCGCTGGGAGGGTAGGAAGCCGGTAACCTGGCAGGCCCAAACGTATCATGAGGGTCTGCTGGGAACGACTGGTGGAACCCTCTGTCAGCGAGGTCTTCAACTCCCACCTCTGGGAGAGCTTCTCCCAGATCCCGGGGGAGGTTGGAGACATGGAGTCCGAGTGGACCATGTTCTCCACCTCCATTGTCGATACGGCTGCTCGTAGCTGTGGTCGCAAGGTCTCTGGTGCCTGTCGCGGCGGCAATCCCCGAACCCGGTGGTGGACACCGGAAGTAAGGGATGCCATCAAGCTGAAGAAGGAGTCCTACTTATCTTTGTTGGTAGGTGGGACCCCAGAGGCAGCTGACAGGTACCGGCAGGCCAAGCGTGCCGCAGCCCGTGCGGTCGCAGAGGCAAAAACTCGGGTCTGGGAGGAGTTCGGGGAGGCTATGGAGGAGGACTATCGGTCGGCCTCGAAGAGATTCTGGCAAACCGTCCGACGCCTCAGGAGGCAGAAGCAGCTCTCCACCAGCACTGTTTACGGTGCGGGTGGGGAGCTGTTGACCCTGACTGGGGATGTTGTTGGGCAGTGGAAAGAGTACTTCGAGGATCTCCTCAATCCCATCGTCACGTCTTCCGAAGAGGAAGCAGAGACTGGGGACTCGGAGGCGGACTCATCCATTACCCAGGCCGACGTCACCGAGGTGGTTAGAAAGCTCCTCGGTGGCAAGGCTCCTGGGGTGGATGAAATCCGTCCTGAGTACCTTAAGTCTCTGGATGTTGTGGGGCTGTCTTGGCTGACACGACTCTGCAACATCGTGTGGCGATCGGGGACAGTGCCTCTGGATTGGCAGACCGGGGTGGTGGTCCCTCTGTTTAAGAAGGGGGACCGGAGGGTGTGTTCCAACTATAGGGGGATCACACTCCTCAGCCACCCCGGAATTCGACCGATGGTTGAACCTCGGATTCAGGAGGAGCAGTGTGGTTTTTGTCCTGGTTGCGGCACACTGGACCAGCTCTACACGCTCCATCGGGTGCTCGAGGCTTCATGGGAGTTTGCCCAACCAGTCCACATGTGTTTTGTGGATCTGGAGAAGGCATTCGACTGTGTCCCTCGGCGCACCCTGTGGGGAGTGCTCCGGGAGTACGGGGTCCGGGGTCCTTTGCTAAGGGCTATCCGGTCCCTGTACGACCGCAGCAGGAGCTTGGTTCGCATTGCCGGTAGTAAGTCAAACCTGTTTCCAGTGCACGTTGGCCTCTGCCAGGGCTGCCCTTTGTCACCGGTTCTATTCATTATTTTTATGGACAGAGTTTCTGGGCACAGCCAGGGTGTAGAGGGGGTCCGGTTTGGGAACCACAGAATCTCGTCTCTGCTGTTTGTGGACGATGTGGTTCTGTTGGCTTCGTCAAATCAGGACCTTCAGCGTGCACAATCTTTGTGAATATGGGCCAATGCTTATATTTGCTGAGGAATCAGCAAGATTTGCAGCAAGAGTCTGAGACTGTGACAAAAGTCTTAAAATCAGTCACACGTGGCAACTTTTGCTCTTAAACTTTGGTAGGATATGAAAGAACCCCCTCCTCCTCCTCCTCAATGTATCAATAAGTTAATCCATTCATTAATAATAATAATAATCCATTGATGGGACAAGTAGAAGAAACATAAAGAGCTGCAGAGACAGTATCTTTGTCAGGACAAGTGGACTGATGGAAAAAACAAATACACAATCACAGTAGAAATAGGGATTGTTAATCTTTTTGAGCAGGAATGTCCATGCCCCCCCTCCATACTTCCTTTAGCACTGCCACAGCAGGTAGCCCAGTGGGAGACTATGTAGCCCTGGGTTGGATTGCTGGTCATGTAACCTTATGCTGCGTTTACACATAACGACGACAAGTCACGAATGCCACGAAGTGCACATTCTTGGCCGCTGATCATGAATGTGATTATTCGGGGGCAGAGGCGTCAGGTGTCCTCAGGAACTGCTGCAACCTGTTACCACATGTTACGATTAATGGCACGTGTTGCTGGAGAATTATCAGGAACCATTACACACGGTCAAGAATAGTGTTCCGCATTGTTGCTCGCTATTGCACGTAACAGCGCATCATTAAGTTCTGTCACGTTGTGAACGAGGTGAATTGTCTCCACACACACACCCGTATTCATCCAACCGAATTCAGATCGCTCCAGTTTTTCAGAAGAACTTTGTGACTGCATGTGTAGTTGGGCTCTGTGGCATGGAGTGGCGCAGAGAGGAGGAGGAGGACAGCGCCAGATGTGTGGCTTCATGCGGCTGTCGTCTCGCGCATTTTCCCAAACATTAGGCACATGCAGCAGGTGGAACACCTGCAGGAGCGTGCTGAAGAGCACTGAAATTTGACTTTTAGCCGACTCGGTGTCAGCAATCAAACTGAATGCGGTGCAGCAGGGTTTAATTGTGTGCGCGCTTCTTCCTCCACCGGACTGGAGGAGGTGCAGAGATGTCTGGCTGCACGTGAGTCTCCTCTCGCTCCTCTAGTTGCTCAGACTCGTTCTCCTGCTCATCAGTTACAACAGCAGGTGGAACACCTGCAGGAGCGTCCTGAGGCGCTTCAGCAGGAACTGTGGAATGACATTTGGAGCCGAGTTTAATTGTGCGCACGTGACAGAAAACTAATTTGTTGTGGCGCGCAGTGAAATGTGACGCCGCGTTACAAGTCGTGTCAAAACTTGACAGTTTCCGTGTCACTTCGTAATAACGCGTGACAGTTTGGGCTCCAAGAACCATCGCAGGAACCACTACGAACTTTGTCACGTTCTATTAAGGATCACTAGTCATCAAGACGGATCAACACGCTCAGTTGCGACCTCCACGATGTGAGACGAAATGAGGGTGGTGTGTGACATTCGTGGAAGATTTTTTTGACAGGCAAAAACATGCTCCACGAATATCAAGAATATCACACACCAACACGCCCTATTAAGAAACCTATTCAGATGCATTAAGTCACGTTAAGAATGTCAGGAATGTGTCACGAATGACAGAAAAAATGACATTCGTAACGCGTCTTGGTTATGTGTAAACGCACCTTAAATGTGTCCTTGGACAAGAAACTTAATTTCCGATCACCCAGTCCATTGAGCTGTAAATGGGTACCACCTTGGCTGGTGAAGTAACCTGTCATGGAATGGCATCCCATCCAAGGGGAGTCAGACTCTCATCCAATTTCATACTATGAAGCTGGAATCTGGACAACAACAAGGAATCTGGACATACGTACCAGGGTCTATGGGCCTCAGCACCAACAGAATACTTATTTCTTATACTTCTTCTTCAACATTGCTGGATACAGTGGGACTTTTATTGACTTTTTCATGAATTTCTCTA
>NC_047105.1:100926157-100953725 GCF_902500255.1 Thalassophryne amazonica | reverse complement strand
AGGTGGATGGTGTTTGTGATGCTAACCTCTCCTGATTTTTAATCAGATTTGGACCTCTCACAATTTGGTGTCTTGCTGAAAGACTGATAAAAAGCAGCAGTTACACATTGATCTGCTGACCTTTCAGTTTACCTGCTCTAACATCTGAACCACATGAGGCCTGGCTATCATAATAAATTTGATTTATGGATCACTTTCCAAAACACTTTAGGATTTAATCGTATACTGCCAATGTTTACAGTACCGTGCAAATGTTTTCGGTGTACTCACTGTACCTAAAGCATTGAATGCTCAATACACAAGTGGACAAAATTGTTGGTACCCCTATATTTTATGTACACATTTTAATATATAAATAATGATCTGATTTCAGATAAGATTAATTCACTTAATGTCGACAGTGATGACAGCCTATTCCAGTCATCAGTTAGGTTGTGGTTAAAGTATTTGGCAAACAATGAGACTAGTAGGTTGTTTTTAATCACACGTTTTCTTCCGTTGTAGACTACTGTCAGTCTTGTTTTGATTTTTGGACCATCCACGTTGATGCTGGAGCATAACGTGTTGAAACTGATTAGATGCCACCAGTGATTATGGCTTAATGTGAACAGAAAGTGACAGTAATAAAGCAACGTGGGATGAACAGACAAACTGACTGGCAGAGGAGGTGCCCCCTCCCTCTGAACTATTCCTTTCACAACTTCCATTTCAGTCGGTTCTGGCGCCCTGGGACACTTGTGGCCTTGAGCCTGAGTGGGAGGAGTCATTCCCACTGATTGCCAACAATGGTTAGGAACAAAAGGCACAACGTGACTTCTCCGGCTGCCGCATGCTGCCTCATACCTGTTTGTATGCAGCACCGCCTCCCCATCCTGCATCTCACTATCTCTCCGGTGCATCCTCCTGTCTCACTTTGCAAACACAGCACTACCTTTGCTTCTTTAAGTATGCCATGATAACACCAAAGTTTCCTCCCTAACGACATGTAGAAACTTTTCTTGCACTTTTCCCACAGTCATCAAGGCACATAATTAACTGCCTGAAACTGTAAAGACTGTTGGATACATTCTCGCCGGCCCTCGTCATGGGTCATTTCAGGTGGTCCTTACATATTAGTGTTGTTTGGCCTTGGACACGGAGATGCTATCTGGCTGCAATCCGGTGTTTGCCATTTAATCTGGGATAAAGGGGACTGCGGCTGGAGCTTTCCTGAACAATAACTGTGTACTCTTGTGCATGTAATGGTGGCGGTGAGGAACGGAAACAACGCTTTCTGTCTGGAAGTGGGATGCACTTGATGTTCACTGACATAAATAGGTCCTGCATATTTGGCAACACATCGCCTGGATATATTTGGATGTGTCTCAATAAAGCTCCCCCCTCTCGCTCTGTCTCTCTATCTCAGATTTTATGTGTTTTCTCTTCTTGAACTATGGGAGAACTCAGGAGGGTCGCATGCCTCCACCAAAGTTCAATTCTCTTTAGCAGTAATGAACCTCAACAATATTCCATTTATTCGACTTCTGAACCTCTTTTAATAACTTTATTCATTCTATTTTCTTTATTAATTAGTTCCCTTTCTGAGTGGAAAATCCACACTCAAAAAGGGAACTGATTCAAGACATTATTTTAGTTCTGGATTAACATCAAAGTTTAATGGATTCTTTTTTTAGTTTGTTTGGCTTCATTGTGAGTTAAAATAGTTTATTTAAACCTGTTTTCAGTTATGGTTTAATTGTTCCACAAGTGGGTAGCACGGTGGCTTAGTGGTTAGCACTGTTGCCGCACAGCGAGAAGGTCATGGGTTCAATTCTCGTGGCCTTTCTCTATGGAATTTGCACACTCCGGTTTCCTTCCACATCCAAAGACATGCGGGTTAGGTGGATTGGACTCTTTAAAATTGTCCGTAGGTGTGTGTGTGTTTGTTTGTCTATTTGTGGCCCTGCGACAGACTGGCGTCCTGTCCTGGGTGTACCCCGCCTCATGCTGTATGACTGCTGGGATAGGCTCCAGCCCCCCGCAACCCTTAATTGGACTAAGCGGTAGAAGATGAATGAATGAATGAATGAATGTTCCACAAGTGCCCAGTCAGAGTTCAACTAATTCAGCCTAATTTAGGTTTTCATGTTGCCTGATGTTTAATAAATGAATAAAATAAAATAAATGTCTCACACTTTTCACCATATGAACTGTTGGTGCTTTAGATATGGAGACATAATGTTCCTTTTGTTTGTTTGCAGAAGCACAACGTAGTGACCTCAAAAACATACAAATCTCTGAAGGATATTTGAATTTTGATGTGTATGTTTAATGAGGGAGAAAACATTTTCAATTTGTAAGTGCATATATGCTGTAGCACATTGTAGGAATTAATGAAAAATGCTGCAGTATATGTCCAAGGGCTTTATTTTTCAGTGTTTTGCATTGTGTTTCATTGGAATTTCAATCGGCAAACAGATCTGATGTTTAAATTCAGCATCCCACTTGAACCTCATGCTCATCCACTCTGCTAAAGCACTTTTTTTGCTCTTTTGTATCCAAGGAGAAGTTTGATTTACAAGTGATTTGTGGCACCGGATGTGTGCCGGACCATAGTGACTAAAAAAATACCAACCCCAATTAGGGCATGCTATAATGAGTAATCTGCGATAACCGTGCCGTTGCAGACTGTTGTAATTCACTTTAAAGGTTTTGAATATACGTATTAAACAATTTATGACACTGTGACCCATCATGATCCACAAAAGTGAACAACTGGAATGTAATTTGTGCAGATAGCGAGTGATGTGTCTCTTATTTGAATTTTAAAGACAGCGATTTCATTGACTTGAGCTGGCAGTGATCGTGCACAGTGTTGGAATGGACAGCAGGGGGAAATTAGCACAGCTCTTCGGGATGCACGGCAGCTTGCTGAGGCCCATAGCTCAGTCCTCTGGGAAAAGCACCACGGTTTGTACATAGGCTGTATACCGTACACACTATGTTTCTATTTTCTGTTTTTTTACATAGATGACATTGCTATTATTTTGTCAGTGCCTCTTGTAATACAAAATGTGTGCTTGAATATGGATTGTTCAGATCAGCTATTTTGATGATTCCAGGCTAGAATCTAAGAAATTAAAATGCCCTGCATATTCTTTTATTTGTTAAATGAGCTCAGTGGTCATTGTTTGTGCAGGTCAGAGACTTACTGTTCGCTGATCTCTTTAAATCATACATGCATACAACTTCAACCGCTTATCCAGCATGGGGTCGCGTGGGGCAACAGCTCCAGCAGGGGACCCCGAACTTCCCTTTCCCAGGCCACATCAAGCACCTCTGACTGGAGGATACAGAGACGTTCCCAGGCCACCTGGCCCTGGGTCTTCCCCGGGGTCTCCTCCCAGATGGATTTGTCTGGAACACCTCCTTAGGGAGGCGCCCAGGAGGCATCCTTACCAGATGCCTGAACCACCTCAGCTGGCTCCTTTCAGGTGAAGGAGCAGCGGCTCTATTCCGAGCTCCTCGCGAATTACTGTACTTCTCACCTCTAAGAGAGACACCAGCCACCCTCCAAAGGAAACTCATTTCAGCTGCTTGTACCCATGATTTAGTTCTTTCGGTCATGACCCAACCCTCATGACCATAGGTGAGAGTAGGAACGAAGACTGACCAGTAGGTCGAGAGCATTGCCTTTTGGCTAAGCTCCAGTGGTGGGCACAGTTCAGCTTATCCGATAACCGATGATTATCAAAGCTAATATTTTTGCTGACTAGCGGATTAGCTTTTCAGATGATTTTTAAAACCATCAACGGACCAATTATCTTCCGATAAATTTAGTTCCAATAACTTTCACTCCGCTAACATTTTTCTTGCTGGTAAAGTCAGCTAAGTTTAACGGTCAAAAATGTTTGTAAATCCTAAGATCAAACATTTTAGTCCATCTGGCTGTCGCTTGCTGATGATGTCATCATTAAGTGCAAAACATGATTGGCCGGTCAATGCAGGGAACATTGTGGGTAGTGTAGTTCAGGTTCTCTTTGAACGTTACAGTGAGTGTTACTGTCTGCTCAACGCAGACGGTAGGATTAGACGGTAATATTATTTTATTTCTTTGTGGCTGATGGCATAATTTAATTGCAGCTGTGTTACAGAGGGACTTTTCTTAGACACCGTTTTGGATAATCAGGATGCTTTATGTGAATTATTTCTTCAGAATTTAATGAACCCCAATGAAACTAATAGGTAAGAATTTATATTTATGACGTGTCTTTTACTCTGCCATTCAATGCATTAATGGATGTATTCCGTTTCTTTAAGCTGCAGGGTTCAAAGCGTGTGAAAAAATCAGCAGCTTTTAGTTCGTAAATGACAGTGTATATAATACCAAGATAAACTGGCTTCTAATACTATGTTTTGCTGCTTTTGAAAGATGATGACAGTGTTTGGGGTTTTATTTTTTATTAATTCATTTATCGTGCGTTCTTTTTGTGTTTGTGATCCTTGAATTTACCCAGCAGCCCCTGCGGCCCTTAAAGTGAAACCGGTTTATCAGAATCTGACAGTATAATCTGATGTGGCTGCATCCGAATCACTACTAAATGTTATTGGTTACCTGTAATAAAGATAATTTTTTAGCAGTTTCAGTTTAGCATCATAAAAGATAACTTTTCAGTTATGAGATTAATAGTTATCGAAGCTAACTTTTTGGTTAGCTGTGCCCACCACTGCTCATCTCCCTTTTCATTACAACAGTACAACAGAGCGAATGCAATACTGCCCCTGCTGCGCCAATTCTCCAGCCAATCTCACACTCCATTGACCCCTCACTCATGAACAAGTCCCCAAGGTTCACTTGGGGCAAGACCTCATTCCCTACCCAGAGCTGGCAGTCCATCGGCTTCCTGCTGAGAACCATGGCCTCAGATTGAGACATGCTAATCCTCAGGCCAGCCGCTTCACACTCAGATGCACACCCATCGAGTGAGTGCTGGAAACCACAGGCCGATGAAGCCAACAGGACCACATCATCTGCAAACCCATCAAACTGAAGACCCTTCTCCCCCCCAACTACGCTTTAATATCTTGTCCATGAATTTTGCAAACAGATTGGTGTCAAGGTGCAGCCCTGGTGAAGGCCAACCCCCACCGGAAATGAGTCCATCTTACCGATTTACACAGTTCTGACTACGTGTACAGTAATTGGATGGCCCTGAGAAAGGATCCTTTCACTCTTTACTCCCACAGCACCTCCCGCACCATCTCCCAGGGTATCCAATCATATGCCTTCTCCAAGTCTACAAAACACATGTAGACTGGATGAGCATACTACACCCCCTCCAGATGCTTGTGAGAGTGAAGAGCTGGTCATTTATTCCACGGCCAGAATGGAACCCGCATTGTTCCTCCTCAATCTGAGGTTCAATTATCACTCGAACCCTCCTTTCCAGCACCCTTGACTAGATTTTACCAGGGAGGCTGAGTAATGTGATGCCCCTGTAGTTGGCAAACACTCTCTGGTCTTCTTTCTTAAATATGGGAGCCAGTACCCCAGTTTGCCACTCCTTAGTCACTGTCCCAGACCTCAACGCAGTGCTGAAGAGATGTCTCATCCAAGACAGTCCCTCGACACCCAGAGCCTTCAGCATTTTTGGATGAAGCTCATCAACCCCTGGGGCTTTGCCACTGTGGTGTTGTGTGTCTACCTCAGTGACTTCCAGCAGGGAAATTGCTGATGATCTCCCAATGGCTTCCAGCTTTGCTTCTACTACAGTGGGCACTCCAGTCTGATGCAAGAGTTCCTCAAAGTGTTCCTTCCAGCACCGGTTACCTCCTCAGTTGAGGTTGACAGAGTCACATCCTTACTGTAGATAACTTGGATTGTTCCCTTTTTTCCTCTCCTGAGGTGTCTCATGATCTGCCAGAAGCACCTTGGTGTGAACTGAAAGTGCTTCTCCATGGTTGCTTCGAACTCCTCCCACACCCGCTGCTTTGCCTCCCTCACAGCAGAGGCTGCTGCCCTTCTGACCTGTCGGTACCTTGTAACTAACTCCAGAGTTTTCAGTGATAAAACATATCCCGGAAGGACTCCTTCTTCAGTCGGACAGCTTCCCATACCACCAGTGTCCACCAAGGTGTTTCAAGGTTGCCGCCCCTTGACGCACCTAAGACCTTCAGGCTACAGCTCCCCGCTGCAGCTTCAACAATGGAAGCTTTGAACATTGCCCATTCTGGTTCAATGCCCCCAACCTCCACAGGGATGCCAGAAAAGTTCCGCCGGAGGTGTAAGTTCAAGATCTGTCAGACAATGGGCTCCTCCAGATGTTCCCAGTTCACCCACACTATCCATTTGGGCTTACCAGGTCTATCCAAAGTCCTCTCCCACCCTCTGATACAACTCAGCATCAAATGGTGATCAGTTGACAGCTCTGCCCCTCTCTTCATCAGAGTTTCCAGAACATGTAGCTTCAGATCAGATGATATGATCACAAAATCAATCATGCTTCCATGTACTCGTACACTCATGAGCATCCTTATGTTTGAACATGGTGTTTGTTATGGACAGTCCATGACTAGCACAGAAGTCCAAAAACAAACGATGCTCAGGTTTAGATCAGGGAAACAGATCCTCCCAATCACACCTCTCCAGGTGTCTCTGTCATTGCCCAAGTGTGCGCTGAAGTCCACCAGCAGAAATCCCCGCTGGAGCCCCATGCAGGACTCCAGTGGGGAAGGCCAAATACTCTGAACTGTTGTTCGGTGGATTTGCACAAACAACAGTCAGTGTCCTCCCCCCAGCATATAAGGCATAAGGGAGGTGACCCTTTCATCTACCAGGGTAAACTCCAATATAGTGCCGCTCAGCCAGGGACTCGTGAGTATCCCCACACATGCCTGGTGCCTCACACCCTGGACAACTCCAGAGAAGAACAAAGTCCAACCCCTACCAAGGAGAGTGATTCCAGACCCAAGGTTGTGCGTGGAGGTGAGACCTGCCAGATCTAACTGGCTCCCGCACAAGCTCTGGCTCCTTTCTCCACAGTGAGGTGACGTTAGATCCTGACTGCTCCTGTCAAGGTGGCTTTGAGCAAAATACTGAAATGTAAGTTGTTCCAGCAGTGCAAGTTAATACCATACATATTAGCACCTGATGTCATTTGGTGAATATAAACCAACATTATGCAACTAGGAGAAATTACACTAGGTTTTGGAATACATATTTGACAGTTTTGACACAATTCACTCATACATATATTTATTCATCATTTATTCATTTACTGCCACTTATCTGGGTCCAGGTCATGGTGGCACTCATGTACTTGAAATATATAAAGCTATGTCTGGTTGAGCTTATAGATAGAAACATATAGTATATTAGTATAACACAACATATGATATGGTGTAGTCTGGTACAGTACAATATAGTGTCCATTGCATGACACCTAAATAGATCTTTGTCACTGGATTGGTGGATTGTATGTCATGTGACATTATTTGTCCCTTTGTATAAATGACATTACTACAGCGCTTTTTTTTTTTGTTGCTTTTTTTTACTATCTCCCATGCATTTTTGTCCCACACTCCATTGCACGTCTTCATGAGATTTTCGGAAAAATACTTCCGATACAAGTAGCTAAATCCAGCAGCCATAGTGTTTGACGGGACATCATCCGTTGACACTCTGTCAGATTAAGAATTGGACAAGTTCTTACTGTAAATTTCACTGGATTGAGGAATGCAGACGTGTTTCTACACAGCCTGTGAAGCTCCTCGGCAGCAATCGCTGAACTCAGCAGTGTGTCATCAACTTGCCTGCATGATGTAGAGAATTTTTAGGTCCCTCTACCATGCAATTCCTGCTCAGAGAACCTTTTAATTTTGAGTAAAAATGAAACGACATGGATCTATTTAAGCCTCAATTAAAACAAGTTGAATTGTGGGGTCCATCTTTCAGCTCGTGCAAATATTCTTCCCACTGCACTCAGAAACATTCATTTTTTTCAGAATGTTGTGGTACTTGTGTAAAAGCACTTTAACACAAGCAGTATCTTGAAATGTGAATTGCAGGGAATGCTGACACCATCCATCATATTAAACTACTTTTCCATTAGTTTGTGGCTCATCGCTTCATCTATAAGAGGCATTAGTTTGATGTGAGTTGGCTTCATGATTTCTACGTTACAGCAAGTTTCAACAGATACAACTCTCTGAGTGCAGAGAAAATATCTCAGAAATATCCTGTCACACCATGGAAGCAAAGCTCCAGCTTCCATTTCATTGTGTCATTCAGAAGAATGTGGGTAAAGTGATTTAGTTTTGTGTTTTGAGAGGAGTGGCTCTCAAACTTTTTCTGTCAGGCTTCTCTTGGAACTGCAGAAGAAAAGCAACACCCCACATCCCCTAAACTGCTTTTTAGATGCAAAAGATGCAAGGCACTCAGTACACTGGCAGTGAACCCGACAGCGAGAGAGACGATGTTATATTTTGGTTCTGACTGACGTGTTTTCTCAAACAGCATCGCCTGATTTTGTTTTCTCCCCTGTCAAAAATCTGTCCATCTTTACATGTGGTTTTTCCTGAAAAACTAACTCTCTCTCTTGATGCAGCTCTTGACAGTGCTGCATCACAATCCTCTTTTGTCTCATTGTTCCCATAAGAATTACAATAATTCATTTCAATTCCTTTTGTATCACATTTCCCTTCATGCTATGAACCCTATGCTGCAGAGGTTCTACGCCATGCGGCGCAATCCTCCACCTACAGTTTTGAAATGGGTGGGTCTGAAACAAGCCCTCCATCTTGATGTCTCTCTCCAGGTGCTGTCAATACTATAAGTAAGATGAAAGAGCTGTTCAGGTGAAATACAATAGAGAACGTTTCTCTGGGTTCACCAGCTTACAATTAATGACAATCAGGCATGTTTTCCTGTAAGTAATGTGCATGAATACAATTAGCTGATGGATCTGTGCTCAGGCACAAGCTGTTTAACACTCACTCAGAGTTGCAGTGGTGTCTTGATGGGTGGGTGAACTGTTCCTCTCCCTTTAACCAAAACAAACCAAAAAAGAGGCATCAAATGGCTGATGCATGCCCTCCACGCTCTACACACTGCAATATAAATGTACAAGTAAACATCTGTGATGATGATGATGTATGACTTCATCATGTGATTTCTGTGTGACTTAATTTTTAAGTCTTTCATACCAATCTGTCAACTATGTTACTGATCTATATATGATTTAGGTCGTCCATCTCAGCTTCATGATTACTGAGATATAGAAAAACAATTGTTTCTTTTGGACATGTGTTCTTAGACTTTTGGTAAGGTTAGACCTTACTTGTGTAAAGCGCCTTGAGGCAACTTTGGTGTGATTTGGCGCTATATAAATGGAAATAAATTGAAATTGAAAATTAAGCAAAATCTAATCACCTCCAGATATCGATCCAAGAAATAGTCCAATCAAGTTTTAAGGAAGTCCAGCCAAGCTTTCTTGATTCACGCACACACGTGCGTGAGTGAAAATATCCTGCTTGCTGCTTTGCTGATGAGAAAGGTAAAAAAAATAAATAAAAATGCGTTCACTTGTCCACTTACTGCATTTATAAATTATAAAAAAGTTGCCAATTCAAGACTACTAAAAAGACAATGCTAATTGCATGTTCATCACACTACTCCGCCTCCCTGGTAAAGTCTACTCCAGGGTGCTGGAAAGGAGGGTTCGGCCAATAATCAAATCTTAGATTGAACAGGAAAAATGCGGGTTCCGTCCTGGTCATGGAACAACCGACCAGCTCTTCACTCTCACAAGGATCCTGGAGGGTGCCTGGGAGTATGCCCATCCAGTCTACATGTGTTTTGTGGACTTGGAGAATGCATATGATCGGGTACTCCAGGTGATACTGTGGGAGGTGTTGTGGGAGTATGGAGTGAGGGGGTCCCTTCTCAGTGCCTTCTCGGGGGGGGGGGGGGGGGGGGGGGGTTCCAGTTTGGTTGGCTCAGGGTCTCATTGCTGCTTTTTGTAGATGATGTGGGCCTGTGACCTCCAACACTCACTGGATCAGTTTGCAGGAGGATCAGCAGCTCTAAATCTGAGGCCATGGTTCTCATGGTAGGGAATGAGGTCTTGCCCCAAGTGAAGTAGCTCAAGTACCTCTGGGTCTTGTTTACAAGTGGGGGAAAATGGAGTGTGAAATTGGCCAGAGAATGGGGACAGCAGGGGCAGTTTTGCATTCCCTCTGCCGTACTGTTGTGACAAAAAGGGAGCTGAACCAAAAGGTGAAGCTCTCAGTCTACTGGTCAGTCTTCCTTCCTACTCTCACCTGTGGTCATGAGGGTTGGGTCATGACTGAAAGAACTAGATCACGGGCACAAGCAGTCAAAATGGGCTTCCTTAGGAGGGTGGCTGGTGTCTCCTTTAGAGATAAGGTCAGAAACTCGGCCATTCTCGGGGAGCTTGGAGTAGAGCTGCTGCTCCTTTGCAATGAAAGGAGCCAGCTGAGGTGGTTCAGGCATCTGGTAAGGATGCCCCCTGGTTGTCTCCCTAGGGAGGTGTTCCAGGCACGTCCATCTGGGAGGAGACCCCAGGGGAGACCCAGGACTAGGTGGAGAGATTATATCTCCACACTGGCCTGGGAATGCCTCGGGGTCCCCCAGTCGGAGGTGGTCAATTAATGTGGCCTGGGAAAGGGAAGTCTGGGGTCCCCTGCTAGAGCTGTTGCCCCGCGACCCGATCCCGGATAGGTGGTTGAAGATGAGTGATGAGTGACTGTAAACAGAAATTGTATTTAATGTTTGTGCTGTTTTTAGGTTTTTTTTTTTTTTTGGTTTATCAACCATTCTCATGAGGCATGCTGTGTGGTCGCTCCAGTCCATTGCAAAGGTGATATATGTTATTATGTATTTCCACGTGAGAACAGCAAGCATATGCACGTGCCTCATAGTGTAGAGTTGCAATGTCATGTCCTTCAAAACATGGTACATGTTTAGCAGCTGTGACTTGCGGGGTCCAGAGATGGAAATTTGTCTGGAATGGCCATCTCGGTCTCCAGACCTGAATATTATTGAAAATCTGTGGTGTGATTTTAAGCGAGCTGTCCGTGCTCAGAAACAACAAACCTGAGATGTTTTGTAAAGAAGAAGGGTCCAAAATGCCATCAACCAGAATCCAGACTCTCATTGGAAGCTATAGGAAGTGTTTAGAGGCTGTTATTTCTGCAAAAGGAGGAACTACTAAATATTGATGTATTTTTTTCTGTTGGGGTGCCCATATTTATGCACCTGTCTAATTTGGAATTATTGCACACTTTCTGTAAATCCTAGAAACTTCATTTCACTTCTCAAATATCACTGTGTTTGCTATATGATATATTTAACAGAAATTGCTGATCCAAAGAACCAATGATTTATAAAGGAAAATCATGGAAATCACCAGGGGTGTCCAAACATTTGCATACAAATGTATGTTCTGTGTGATTCTCTGCACTGGACTTTGCCTCCTCCACCTCCTGTTGGTCCCTATTGCTGGCCTGGGTTGTAACTCCTCTACTCCATTGCCTCCTGCTGGTCCCTGCCTGCTGATGGCCTTGCCTCTGCCTTCTCCTCTAGTCCCCTCTGCTCTGGTCTTGTTTGCAGCCCTGGTCACTGGCCTGCACCACGCCCTCCTCCACCCCACTGCCATCAGTAGGTCCTTGGCTGTGGTAGGCTCTGCCACTGCTTTTTTCTGATGGCAGGATTCCAGGTTGTCATATCCTGACACTGTCAGGTGCGGGGCCAGCCCAAAAGAAATGTATATCTATGGAACAGAAGTTTAACAGTGTCTAGTCTCCTGAGTCTTAATGGTAGAAAACATATGAATGTCTCATAGCAAAGCAACCAACACCCTATATGACAAGCTCCAGAAGACATCTGTGGGAGGTAGTCACAGGCATTACACAAGTCCACAAATCACAAATATACTCAACAAAAATATAAACGCAACACTTTTGGTTTTGCTCCCATTTTGTATGAGATGAACTCAAAGATCTAAAACTTTTTCCACATACACAATATCACCATTTCCCTCAAATATTGTTCACAAACCAGTCTAAATCTGTGATAGTGAGCACTTCTCCTTTGCTGAGATAATCCATCCCACCTCACAGGTGTGCCATATCAAGATGCTGATTAGACACCATGATTAGTGCACAGGTGTGCCTTAGACTGCCCACAATAAAAGGCCACTCTGAAAGGTGCAGTTTTGTTTTATTGGGGGGGGGGGGGGGGGATACCAGTCAGTATCTGGTGTGACCACCATTTGCCTCATGCAGTGCAACACATCTCCTTCGCATCATCCGTGAAGAGAACACCTCTCCAACGTGCCAAACGCCAGCGAATGTGAGCATTTGCCCACTCAAGTCGGTTACAATGAGGACGACGAGCATGCAGATGAGCTTCCCTGTGACGGTTTCTGACAGTTTGTGCAAAAATTCTCTGGTTATGCAAACCGATTGTTTCAGCAGCTGTCCGAGTGGCTGGTCTCAGACGATCTTGGAGGTGAACATGCTGGATGTGGAGGTCCTGGGCTGGTGTGGTTACACGTGGTCTGCGGTTGTGAGGCTGGTTGGATGTACTGCCAAATTCTCTGAAACGCCTTTGGAGACGGCTTATGGTAGAGACATGAACATTCAATACACGAGCAACAGCTCTGGTTGACATTCCTGCTGTCAGCATGCCAATTGCACGCTCCCTCAAATCTTGCGACATCTGTGGCATTGTGCTGTGTGATAAAACTGCACCTTTCAGAGTGGCCTTTTATTGTGGGCAGTCTAAGGCACACCTGTGCACTAATCATGGTGTCTAATCAGCATCTTGATATGGCACACCTGTGAGATGGGATGGATTATCTCAGCAAAGGAGAAGTGCTCACTATCACAGATTTAGACTGGTTTGTGAACAATATTTGAGAGAAATGGTGATATTGTGTATGTGGAAAAAGTTTTAGATCTTTGAGTTCATCTCATACAAAATGGGAGCAAAACCAAAAGTGTTGCGTTTATATTTTTGTTGAGTATGGGGAACTCCCATGACACCCTCCAAAACCCTTAATGGGTCAAGTATGAACCTACTGCTGCGCAGTTTGTAGTGAACATCTAGCTGGTGTACTTCACTTTTTGGCTCTTGTCCAGTAGCTGAAATGCAGGTCTGGCAACATCACACTGTTGACTATAATATGTGGTAAATTCTTTTTGAGGAGACAGACATCGTCTAGTAGCGTTTGTTTCTGTAGTCCCCAGCTGAAAGCTGTAGCGCATACACATAAATTTGCCAGAACTGAAAGGCATATCAGGGACACACAAAGACGCCAAATGTTTTGTCTCCAATAAGATGTGGTATTGTGACTCATAATTGTGTTATTATGCCAACAAAATTTCATTTTAAGCAGAACATTAGTCACTAGTGTGAATAAATCTTTTTATTTCTCAAGGCTGAAGATGAAAAAGTAGTATAATTTAAAATTCTCATCTTCATTTCCCAGAATAAAATGCTGCAAAATGAGGTTACACCAACACATCAGTTTACTGACAATAAACTTGGCCCAGTGTGATTAAGTACACTTGCGTTGCAGAACTGTGTATTTTCAAGAGAACAACTGTATTACTTAATGTGATACAGCACAATAATTAACAATGATGCCAGTCTGAATTAGCTCACCATAAAGCCTTGGGGGGGAAATGAGTTGTTGGTCATTTACCATCCTCCCATTCCTCACGCACTTTTTGAATGATGTGCATTCTAATACATAGCATATGTATATTACTTGCATGCTGCAGACATATATTTTTGATATATGTGTCATGGATGGAGTCATTTATGGAGTCATTTTTGATCAGGATATGTCATTCAAAGCGCATATTAAACAAATATGTAGGACTGCTTTTTTGCATTTACGCAATATCTCTAAAATCAGAAAGGTCTTGTCTCAGAGTGATGCTGAAAAACTAATTCATGCATTTATTTCCTCTAGGCTGGACTATTGTAATTCATTATTATCAGGTTGTCCTAAAAGTTCCCTAAAAAGCCTTCAGTTAATTCAAAATGCTGCAGCTAGAGTACTGACAGGGACTAGAAGGAGAGAGCATATCTCACCCATATTGGCCTCTCTTCATTGGCTTCCTGTTAATTCTAGAATAGAATTTAAAATTCTTCTTCTTACTTATAAGGTTTTGAATAATCAGGTCCCATCTTATCTTAGGGACCTCGTAGTACCATATCACCCCAATAGAGCGCTTCGCTCTCAGACTGCAGGCTTACTTGTAGTTCCTAGGGTTTGTAAGAGTAGAATGGGAGGCAGAGCCTTCAGCTTTCAGGCTCCTCTCCTGTGGAACCAGCTCCCAATTCAGATCAGGGAGACAGACACCCTCTCTACTTTTAAGATTAGGCTTAAAACTTTCCTTTTTGCCAAAGCTTATAGTTAGGGCTGGATCAGGTGACCCTGAACCATCCCTTAGTTATGCTGCTATAGACGTAGACTTCTGGGGGGTTCCCATGATGCACTGTTTCTTTCTCTTTTTGCTCTGTATGCACCACTCTGCATTTAATCATTAGTGATCGATCTCTGCTCCCCTCCACAGCATGTCTTTTTCCTGGTTCTCTCCCTCAGCCCCAACCAGTCCCAGCAGAAGACTGCCCCTCCCTGAGCCTGGTTCTGCTGGAGGTTTCTTCCTGTTAAAAGGGAGTTTTTCCTTCCCACTGTAGCCAAGTGCTTGCTCACAGGGGGTCGTTTTGACCGTTGGGGTTTTACATAATTATTGTATGGCCTTGCCTTACAATATAAAGCGCCTTGGGGCAACTGTTTGTTGTGATTTGGCGCTATATAAAAAAAATTGATTGATTGATTGATTGATATATGAATATATACGTAGGAATTGCTCAATGACAAATATGCACAGTGCGAGCACAATGTCACCAACAAAAGCAAAATTATAAGTTTTATTTTAAAAAGTGATTATTAATTTGAGGTCATGATGCACATATATTCTACTGTGTTTGTGCTCTGCCCTCAAACACAGTTTGTGATACATTATATATCTGTAGGCTCCACGGTTGCCCTCAGACTATGATGCACTTTATAATGCACCTGGTGGTTTATCTATATTATCTGGTTGCACAGACTGGTAACAATGTCACACCAAGGCATCACCCGTGCATCCTCTTAGTCAGCCCAAAGTGACTCAGTGAACTTTTTCTCATCAACGGAGCCCAATTTGCTGTTGTCCCTAACTGAACCCAGTACCCAGTGCATGCAAGCTCTGAACAGAACAGGGGCCAGAACACATTCCTGATGAATGCTATAATTCACTGGGATGAAGCCAGAGTCTCAGCCACAGCTCCATTCAGCACTCACACAACCTGAGTATAGACTGGGATTTGTAATATAACCAATACTGAGCTTTGTGGTGCATCATTCTGCAAAGTAACATGCAGTCAATTCAGTTATGCCAAAGCATCTGGTTTATGCACCAGTATACTATTAGAAGTGGTGCACATTATTACCTCCGCCAATGAAGCTGGAGGAAAATTCATTACTGTCAACAAAGATAAAATTTCTTTCACGTTTGACAGCATTTTGAAGGATGGTATCCTTTAGGGCCCCTTCATACATAGTGCAAAGTTTGTTCGAAGTGCGCATGAAGCAGGAATCGTGTCCAAAACGTGTAAAATTGTCCCTGCCTCGAATGGCTTGCACACCCATTGTTACTATTTGAGCACACCATCAGCTGAAAGACAAAGTGTGCCCTGTGCGAGCCCATCAATCCCTCTCGCGGCAGGTGCCGGCCAAATTCCAGGTGACACACATGAACATCTAACACCGCTCACATGTCACTTTGAAAATGTGTGGCCATTCGCAGCATTAACACGACAACAGTCTGTAGACAATCATTGTCATGCTGGCAATGAAATTTGTGTAAGTGCCGCAAGAGTGTGGCTTTGGTGTGTGCACTAAACCGACAGGAGGTGTGGCTGCCAAGAGAAGCAGATGTGGAGATCTGTGGATCTGGACATCCCAGCTGGACAACAGGTACAGTTTGGACAGACTTGAACTAACAACTGCCCACTGACGCATGTGTGTCTGCTTACGGCCCTTATGTGGACATAAATGAAAACATATATCGCCGTGGTGACAGGCTGCAGTGAGCGAGCGTGCACTCGCTGCAGCCCATTGACAGGCTGCCCCCCAGGTTGAAACAGACCGTCAGATCAGAACATGCAGCAGGCGATCTGTCTGTCACGTGACCCATGTGAGCTCTGTTCCACATGACACGGTGTCTGTGCTGCGGTACGTCATACACAAGACATGTGGGTTGGCAGGACACACGCATGGGGCGACTGGACGCACCAGACCAGTAGATGTGGACATGATCAGAGCACACTGCTCTTCATTTCATGACTGTATGTCAGTGACCATGGGTCATCCACAGAGGAACAGACGGATCATATTTGTATTGCCCGCTTGTATTGCCCCAGTGTTTTTATATGGTGTGTGATTTTCTTTTCTTTTTTTTTCTTTCTTTTTTTTGTAATACTTCCATGTCCTTTCTGATATGAGGCAGGTTCCCACAGCTTTCAAAGGACAGCTCTGTAGCTCAGTGGTAAAGTTTCTGACTGGCAATCAGAGCTTTTGGAAGGTGCAGGTTCAAGTCCCATGGGTGTTTTTTTTTTTTTTTATTGTTTTCCACATAAGTGGCGCGATGTGGTCCCACAGGTACCAGCTGGTTTTTATTTTTTATTTATTCCACACAAGTGGCATAATATGGTCCCACAGGTACCAGCTGGTTTTTATTTTTTATTTATTCCACATAAGCGGTGCGATGTGGTGTACCTCGCACTGTGTTCCTACTGGAATGACACTGTCGCATGCACAAACTATTGCACCGGGATCGTGCACGCCTGCCTATCTGCAATGTTTCGTGGTGCGCTAATTCAAACTGTTTAGAGTTGTTGCACCATATTCAACCAAACTTTGCACTGTGTGTGAAGGGGCCCTTATCGACTGATCCGGATCTTATCCAGATTACAGATTTTGTGACCATTTAAATTTTTTTGTGGAATTGGAAACTAGAGTTGGCGGATGTTTGTGCTCTGAGCGCAGTGCTCTAGTTTAAAAAAGGTATACACAGGGAACAAAACAAAGGTTTACCATTCAAAAACACCTTTTCAACACAGCTGATTACAGCACAGACAGCACTGATGTGCAGGAATTTTATTCCTGCATTTCATGCATGTATGAGGTGAAAAGATTTTTTTTTAGTTTCTTAAGACCACACTGCATTGTATAATTTTAGCATGTCTATTTTAATACCCCTTCATTGGGGAAGCTGATATAAAACAACGAGATGGACTGACATCCATTTCGATGTTAATGCTCTCAAAGTTAAATATCTGTGTTTCAGTCTTATTAACAAACTAGTTTTTGATGATTTCTACAGTATGAATGTTGCTGTGCACATTTTTATCTGTTTATTGTGTTGCTGTGTTGAGTGTGTTTCCACATGCGTACTTAGTGTGCATTCTGTTGGCAACAGAAGTCATCTTACAAAACAAGTGGCTTTTAAATAAATCTAGCAAGTGTTTGAAGTGTAAATGTGCATTCCAGACATGTAAATAGAATGCCATCAGCTTCTTGACGTCTGTCAAAGATTTGACTTGTCACCGATGTTCTTCATTTATGCACTCCTGTCTTATGTAGGCTTCCTTTCAGCCTTGACAAAAAAGAAAACTGGCAAGTGCAGCCCGAGGCAGAGCAAGTAAGCTTTTGTTTAAAAGGTTATGCATTTGTGCTCATGCTGACAGGGAACTTACAAGCCCACTGGCTTAGAATCACTTTGAAATAGTTTCTTCTAGGACACACATCATGCGTGCACCAGTATATGACAACATTGCTGGTAAACTTTTTGTTGTCAAATAACTTTGCTTTCTTATGGATCATAGCTCATTTATATGGTGTCTGACCTTTAAACACTTCAGTAGACACATGTGGCAGGTGTACGAGTAGCAGAACATCTGACAAACCTTCTCCTTAACATGTCCTTTATCATTTTGTATCAATACTAGCGTTTTGCCTTCAACCTACTGGGGAAGGCACCACAGTCTTGTCTGCGAACATCGATCGAGCTCTACAGGGAGGGTAACATTAGGACTTTACAGCAGGCCATGGAGCAGGTGATTAGAGACCCTGCAAGGCTTATGACAAATGTGGATGTGGAATCCATTAGCTTAGCGGGGAAATTAGTGCAGAAAATGTTGTGGTTAGCCCCTGGTTTGGTCTGGTCTGTCTGGGTTTTTGCTCTGTTCTCTCTCTCCAGGTAAAGCAGCTGTGGAAGTTTGTTGTTTGCTTGGTGCATCAGTTGCTGGTGACATCATGGCTCATCTCCTGGCTATCAAGACAGTATATGGGAGCTGACTGAGCGGCGTTTGACGTCAGGGCTCCACCCATCTGTCAAGACAGCACATGGCTCTGAGCGGCATTTCACAGCTGATCAGCATTCCGCTGAGTGGGTGTCCACAGCTGACTTTAATTGCAGCTCATCACCGTTCAGGATTTAAACTTGGACCTTCCACTGGTTCAGGGCCAGAATCTCTGCTCACCTCCAGCTGAACCTCTGTCTTCCTGTGGGTAGGAACCGGTTTGCCTCGGGTTCCAGCTGTGCTCCTACATTGCACCCTGCTGGTTACCTTGGTCGTTTTTCTTGTCTTTCTTACTTATCTTCGTTTGGTGTTCTCTCGCTGTTAATTGGAGCTAATCTCACCTGTCGTATTTTTTTTTCCCCGCAGTGAGCCTATGTGCTCCGCACGTTTCCTTATGATTTTTCTGTTGTGTGCTTCCAGGCTCGCGAACATAACTTATTGTATTTATCCGTGCAATCACCCAGAGAACTCTGCTGTATTGCTGCTCTCCTAAGCCTGGCGCCAGGACCTGTCATTCTGACTCCATCTGTCTGTCACATGTGCATGTCTCTGGGTGTGTCATGTAGAACTGAAGTCTGGAAGGCACTAAGACTTTGATCCTGAACATTGATATGAACTGAACTTTGATCTGGACTCCTGAAGTGAAGTGAACTGAACTTTGATCCTGAGCGAACTGAACATTGATCCTGAGCGAACGGAACTTTGATCCTGAACTGCTGAATGAACTATTTAAGTTTAGTTTTGTTTGTTATTTCTAGATGTGTGGCCAAAATGCAGCTGCACAACCTCACATGCCCTTTTATTCTCCCCTGCAGTTGATCCAGCCCCACTACCTCCGCAGGTTCGCTTTTCCTGGTCCCTTTCTTGTCTGTCTCATCAGTCTGGTTCCCTTCCTCCATCATGTCAGTCAAGTCCTCCTGGTTTTGCCCTTCTACTGTGCAGTTACTTGTTAGTTCAATAATGTTTAAGTTATTCTGCCTGCCTTACTGCTTCCTGCATTTGGGTCAACATCTAAACCCGGTCCTTGACCATAACAGAAAATCCACTATGGTGACAGTGCAGTTTATGTGGCCTGCCCAACGGTATACAAATTTAGTCACATCCCTCATGATGCGAAGCAAGGCTGGGGTATTGCTCTTATTTATCAGTCTAGGTTTTGTTTATTAGCTGTTGGGGGTCACAAATATAACTCATTTGAACATTTGGTTCTCTACTCTGCCCACAATGCTATGCATTGCCAAGGTCAATAGAATAAAAATCAGCCATATTACTTTGTCACTGTATATAGGCCCCCTAGCCCATACTCTGAATTCTTAGATGAATTTGGTGAGTTCATCTCTAACTTGTCAACTAGTGCAGATAACATTCTGATTATTAATGACTTCAACATTCATATAAAATAAGCCTTCTGATCCACTCCGCAAATCATTTATGGAAATTGTGGATGTGTTAGTATTCCAGCAATGCATTCAGGATTTCATGCACATTAGTGGAAATATCCTGGATTTGGTTCTTGCATGTGGTATTGCAGTTACAAATATTGACATCATGCTTCTTGCATCAGTGGTCTCTGATTACTCACTTATTAGGTTTACAGTTTCACTGCTGTGTTTAGTGGAACAACAACCTTTTTTATCACTGCGGCGACGCATCAATTCCTCAACTACAAATAAACTCGAACCTAGACTGCCTGATATGTTAGCTTCGCATTTGGAAAATGCCCACTCAGTAGACAGTCTTGTGGATAGTTTAAACTCAGCGCATAAACTGCACTGGACATGATTGTGCCACCTATATTAAAACCACGCTCCCCAAAACACATTAAAACCACGCTCCCCAAAACACAGTCACCTTGGTTCAGTGATTACTTGCATGACCTCAAGCATAAGGCTAGAGGCCTAGAATGGAAATGGCATAGTTCAAAATTAGAAGTATTCCACCTCGGGTGTTGTGATGCTATCTTAGACTATAAGCATGCACTACTGGCTACAAAGTGGGCCCATTAATCTGATTTGACCAACAAAAACAAGCATAACTCAAAGTTCTTGTTTGACACGGTGGCAACACTTATTCACGGACAACCACGTGTAAGCACTCTCTTTGTACAGTACAAGATTTCTTGGATTAAGTTAAACATATCCCAGCATGTCTTAACCCAGCCACCATACCCTGCTACTGAGGTGGGTGCCATTACTGAGGTATTACCTAGATTTGCCGAATATCTCACTTGGCGTGCTGACAAAACTCGTAACATCTACAAAAAGCACAACCTGCTTATTTTATCCCATACCAACAAGAATGTTTAAGGACCTGTGGCCCATTCGTGGGCCAACTGTGCTGGAAATTATTAATCTCTCATTAACCTCTGGGTGTGTTCCTAAATATTTCAAATCTGCAGTGAGTAAACCATTACTTAAGAAATCTAATCTTGAACCTAGTGTATTGAAGAACTTTATGCCGATATCAAATCTATCCTTTTGCTCTAAAATTCTGGAAAAGGTGGTTTCACAGCAGCTCATAGACCACCTTACAGAGAATAATATTTTAGAGCCACTGAAGTCTGCTTTTAGAAAATATCATTCCACAATGACAGCTCTCACTAAAGTGGTGAATAGTCTTCTGCTTGAAATGGATTCAGACACCACTACGGTTCTGGTGCTGTTAGATCTTAATGCTGCGTTTGATACTGTGGATCATCATATTGTACTCGATAAACTGGAGAATCATTTTGGGATTACTGGGAATGCCCTTGCATGGTTGACATCATACCTGGCCAGTCGTTTTCACTGTTTTGTACAATAACACTACCTCTAACTGTAGTGACATTAAATTTGGGATTCCACAGGGGTTTGTCTTAGGCTCCCTGCTTTTCTCCCTTTATATAGCACCCCTTGGACACATATTGCAGTGTTTTGGGATTACCTTTCATTGCTGTGCTGATGATACTCAGTTATACATGCCGATAACTGCTGGTAATCTTATCCACATAAAATCCTTAGAAGATCAGATTGCATCAATGAAAAGCTGAATGTCTAGCAATTTCCTACTTTTAAACTCTGAGACTGAAATGATAGTTCTTGGGCCAGTGAGACATTGGCATCAATTTGACTAGCTAACGCTTAGCCTAGGCTTGTGTGTCATACATCACACTGACAAAGTGATGAACCTTGGGGTAATTTTTGATCCTATGTTGTCCTTTGACCTCCACATTAGAGATATTATGAGGACTGCTTTCTTCCACCTGCAAAATGTAGGGAAGATTTGTTCCATCCTGTCTATGGCTGATGCTGAGACCCTGATTCTTGCGTTTGTCTCTTCAAGATTGGACTACTGCAATGTTCTATTTTCTGGTTTACTGCAGTCTAGCATTAGGGGACCCCAATTGGTTAAAAATGCTGCTGCCAGACTTTTGACAGGAAGCAGAAAGTTTGACCACATTACACTCATTTTGGCATCTATTCACTGGCTTCCTGTCCCAGTGAGATCAGTTTTTAAGGTTCTGTTACTAACCTACAAAATTGTTCACGGACTGGCACCTCCCTACTTAGCTAACCTAATTAAACCCTACATATCGGCCCGGGCTCTGCGTTATCAGGGTGCAGGACTACTTTGTGTCCCTAGGGTGAATAAAAAGTCTGCAGCTCACAGAGCTTTCTCTTACTGTGTTCCTGTTCTGTGGAATGATCTCCCTGCATCAATTAAACAGTCAGATTCTGTAGAGGCTTTCAAGTCCAGACTTAAGATGCACTTATTTTCCCTTTCATATGTCTAGCATACTGGCATAGTATGTTACTTTGCTTTTTATCCTTCTAAATTCATTTCATTAGGAAACGGAGCAGGCCACAGCCTCATCTTTATCTAAAGTCTGAGTCTTTTAATGAAGCTTAGGGTTAGTGGCTTGTGATCACCTTAGTATTTCTTCTGTTTTTCTTGTTGCTTAATATTGACAAATTATACTGTATGTGTTGCCTTTCTGATGCCTGATTCTGTTTGTTCTCTCTGTTTGAGGTGCAGCTCCATCCACAAATGTGAGTGGTGTCTGCTTCTGCAACCCTCCCATCCAGTGCACCGGCAAAATTTCCTGTATTTTCGTTTTGTAAATTGTTTGCATGGCCCAAGGAGAGCGTCACCCCTTTGAGTCTGGTCTGCTTGTGGTTTCTTCCTCAAATCATCAGAGGGAGTTTTTCCTTACCACTGTCACCTGTGTGCTTGCTCTGGGGGTTGGTAAGGTTACACATTAATTGTGTGAAGCTCCTTGAAGCAACTTTGTTGTGATTTGGTGCTATATAAATTAAATAAATTAAATTTAACTACCCATTGCTGCTGAACATCATTTCTGAACGTCAGTGTTTCACAATAAACACATCCATTGTCCATTTTGCCAGTTTCTGTCAGGTGTTCATAGTCAGAGATAGGATTATACTTTAGGGTTAAATAATTGAAGATAAAAGTATCTCTCTGTCTCCTGCTTCAGGATGAGAATGGAGAATTGGGTCCACTTGAGATTCAGGTACAGTTTTTTCAATCTATCAGAAATGTATACATCAGATGTTATGAGTTCCTCTTATCATTTTTTTCTGATCGTTCCACATGGAGTTCATGTGTCATAACTAATGAGCAACCAGGTGGTTATGACACAGTTACCTAGTTACCAAGAAAACAGCTGTACTGAGTTTGAAAACCTGTAGTCCTTCACTTATTTTAGGAATTTATAATGGAATTGGAAAAGAATCAGACATTCACTCATTTTCTGAACTGGCTTATTCCCATTGGGTGAGAGGTGGGGTAGACCCTGAACAACCTGCTAGTCTACTGTACTACTGAGCCATATAGACAGACAATCAAATTCAAACCCCACTCACACTTACAGTCAGTTTAAAGTCACCAGGTGAATAAGAACAGGTGAATAAGACACACCTACAAACACAGAGAAACTGACAAAGACAGAGTGAATATAAACTAGAGGTGGGCGGATCGATCCTAATATCGATAATATCGATACCAATGCTGGTATTGATATTGAATGATCCTCGTGTAAAAAGATCGATACTCAAGCTTTTTTCTCTCCCGCACACACTGACTGCTGTGCATGCAGATTCATTAAAGTCTACTCTCTGTCTGTAAGAGCAGCGCTGCGCTGTGTCACACAACATGGAGCAGCACACCCTTGTATTGTGGTTTGTCAGCCGTCTACCTCAGGAGATTTTGTTTTAAGTTGTGTTGAGTGATATTTTTTAAACAACAAATGTTGATTGTGATAAGAAATTATTTTGCTGTCACGTACAATGTTTGGTGAAATTCTATCCTAGGTCTTTTGGATCCTTTGGATCTATGAAGCTTAAATATGAAAAAGTATCGGTATCGATATCGGCGATGCCGGGCCTGTATTTACTTGGTATCGGATCAATACCAAAATTCCCGGTATCGCCCACCTCTAATATAAACCACAAAAGAGCACTGGGGGTGAGTAGAACAAAAGTCACATAATGGCCAAATACAAAAATAAGGAAGAGAAGGAAGAAAACTAAAGTGGAACTCAAAACATGACATCAACTACTAACTAAATAACTAATAACCAGGGCTTAATTTGAGGGGTAGCAAAAAACATGACATCAACTACTAACTAAATAACTAATAACCAGGGCTTAATTTGAGGGGTAGCAAGCCTTAGCGCGCTCCGGAACCTCAGACGCACTCTCCGGAACCTCTGACGTTGGCTCCGCCAGCTATTTATACTGGATCCGGTGATCCGCCACCTCTCTTGACTACCAAAATATATATATATATATATATATATATATATATATAAATCAAACAATTAAATAAATAAATGAAAGTGTGTTTAGTGTCAATGTCTGATTTTGATATCTGTCTTGTTGGTGATTTCTCTCATGAAACGAGATCCACAAAATATCTATATGACGGAAAAGGAGGGTGCACACTTCCATTCTAGAGGGCCTTTGACCGTGTAGCGTGCGTAGCCTACGTGTATGTTTTTCGCTAGCACAGGGGGAAAATGCAAAAAAAAGCAAGAATGTTTGCTGAAGTTTTTCAAACCATCCGGACAGCCGGATCCTAAATGAGCTAAGCTTGCTGTGGACGGCGGTGGCCATGGAGAATGTAGCAGCTCAGTCAGCGGGATTGTTGAGGATCAGGGAGATCATGGTGAGACAGCTAAGGATGACAGTGAAGCTAGTGCACCTGCTAGTGCACCAGTCAGAGGGAATGAGGAGTGGGAAGGTCTCGTTACTGATGGAGGTGAAGCAGCAAGTGGGGAAATCTGGACCAAAGAACAGTTTAAAGAAAAACAAAAAACATATCCATGGCTGACTATGAGCAAAACGCATTAATGACCCACGACATGTCATCAATCAATCAATCAATCAATCAATTTTTTTATATAGCGCCAAATCACAACAAACAGTTGCCCCAAGGCGCTTTATATTGTAAGGCAAGGCCATACAATAATTATGTAAAACCCCAACGGTCAAAACGACCCCCTGTGAGCAAGCACTTGGCTACAGTGGGAAGGAAAAACTCCCTTTTAACAGGAAGAAACCTCCAGCAGAACCAGGCTCAGGGAGGGGCAGTCTTCTGCTGGGACTGGTTGGGGCTGAGGGAGAGAACCAGGAAAAAGACATGCTGTGGAGGGGAGCAGAGATCGATCACTAATGATTAAATGCAGAGTGGTGCATACAGAGCAAAAAGAGAAAGAAACAGTGCATCATGGGAACCCCCCAGCAGTCTACGTCTATAGCAGCATAACTAAGGGATGGTTCAGGGTCACCTGATCCAGCCCTAACTATAAGCTTTAGCAAAAAGGAAAGTTTTAAGCCTAATCTTAAAAGTAGAGAGGGTGTCTGTCTCACTGATCTGAATTGGGAGCTGGTTCCACAGGAGAGGAGCCTGAAAGCTGAAGGCTCTGCCTCCCATTCTACTCTTACAAACCCTAGGAACTACAAGTAAGCCTGCAGTCTGAGAGCGAAGCGCTCTATTGGGGTGATATGGTACTACGAGGTCCCTAAGATAAAATGGGACCTGATTATTCAAAACCTTATAAGTAAGAAGAAGAATTTTAAATTCTATTCTAGAATTAACAGGAAGCCAATGAAGAGAGGCCAATATGGGTGAGATATGCTCTCTCCTTCTAGTCCCCGTCAGTACTCTAGCTGCAGCATTTTGAATTAACTGAAGGCTTTTTAGGGAACTTTTAGGACAACCTGATAATAATGAATTACAATAGTCCAGCCTAGAGGAAATAAATGCATGAATTAGTTTTTCAGCATCACTCTGAGACAAGACCTTTCTGATTTTAGAGATATTGCGTAAATGCAAAAAAGCAGTCCTACATATTTGTTTAATATGCGCTTTGAATGACATATCCTGATCAAAAATGACTCCAAGATTTCTCACAGTATTACTAGAGGTCAGGGTAATGCCATCCACAGTAAGGATCTGGTTAGACACCATGTTTCTAAGATTTGTGGGGCCAAGTACAATAACTTCAGTTTTATCTGAGTTTAAAAGCAGGAAATTAGAGGTCATCCATGTCTTTATGTCTGTAAGACAATCCTGCAGTTTAGCTAATTGGTGTGTGTCCTCTGGCTTCATGGATAGATAAAGCTGGGTATCATCTGCGTAACAATGAAAATTTAAGCAATACCGTCTAATAATACTGCCTAAGGGAAGCATGTATAAAGTGAATAAAATTGGTCCTAGCACAGAACCTTGTGGAACTCCATAATTAACTTTAGTCTGTGAAGAAGATTCCCCATTTACATGAACAAATTGTAATCTATTAGACAAATATGATTCAAACCACCGCAGCGCAGTGCCTTTAATACCTATGGCATGCTCTAATCTCTGTAATAAAATTTTATGGTCAACAGTATCAAAAGCAGCACTGAGGTCTAACAGAACAAGCACAGAGATGAGTCCACTGTCCGAGGCCATAAGAAGATCATTTGTAACCTTCACTAATGCTGTTTCTGTACTATGATGAATTCTAAAACCTGACTGAAACTCTTCAAATAGACCATTCCTCTGCAGATGATCAGTTAGCTGTTTTACAACTACCCTTTCAAGAATTTTGAGAGAAAAGGAAGGTTGGAGATTGGCCTATAATTAGCTAAGATAGCTGGGTCAAGTGATGGCTTTTTAAGTAATGGTTTAATTACTGCCACCTTAAAAGCCTGTGGTACATAGCCAACTAACAAAGATAGATTGATCATATTTAAGATCGAAGCATTAAATAATGGTAGGGCTTCCTTGAGCAGCCTGGTAGGAATGGGGTCTAATAAACATGTTGATGGTTTGGATGAAGTAACTAATGAAAATAACTCAGACAGACCAATCGGAGAGCAAGAGTCTAACCAAATACCGGCATCACTGAAAGCAGCCAAAGATAACGATACGTCTTTGGGATGGTTATGAGTAATTTTTTCTCTAATAGTTAAAATTTTGTTAGCAAAGAAAGTCATGAAGTCATTACTAGTTAAAGTTAATGGAATACTCAGCTCAATAGAGCTCTGACTCTTTGTCAGCCTGGCTACAGTGCTGAAAAGAAACCTGGGGTTGTTCTTATTTTCTTCAATTTGTGATGAGTAGAAATATGTCCTAGCTTTACGGAGGGCTTTTTTATAGAGCAACAGACTCTTTTTCCAGGCTAAGTGAAGATCTTCTAAATTAGTGAGACGCCATTTCCTCTCCAACTTACGGGTTATCTGCTTTAAGCTACGAGTTTGTGAGTTATACCACGGAGTCAGGCACTTCTGATTTAAAGCTCTCTTTTTTAGAGGAGCTACAGCATCCAAAGTTGTCTTCAATGAGGATGTAAAACTATTGACGAGATACTCTATCTCACTTACAGAGTTTAGGTAGCTACTCTGCACTGTGTTGGTATATGGCATTAGAGAACATAAAGAAGGAATCATATCCTTAAACCTAGTTACAGCGCTTTCTGAAAGACTTCTAGTGTAATGAAACTTATTCCCCACTGCTGGGTAGTCCATCAGAGTAAATGTAAATGTTATTAAGAAATGATCAGACAGAAGGGAGTTTTCAGGGAATACTGTTAAGTCTTCTATTTCCATACCATAAGTCAGAACAAGATCTAAGATATGATTAAAGTGGTGGGTGGACTCA